>NW_027248941.1:3240000-3242155 GCF_036711975.1 Onthophagus taurus
TGGGTTGGGTTGGGTTGGGTTGGGTTGGGTTGGGTTGGGTTGGGTTGGGTTGGGTTGGGTTGGGTTGGGTTGGGTTGGGTTGGGTTGGGTTGGGTTGGGTTGGGTTGGGTTGGGTTGGGGTTGGGTTGGGTTGGGTTGGGTTGGGTTGGGTTGGGTTGGGTTGGGTTGGGTTGGGTTGGGTTGGGTTGGGTTGGGTTGGTTGGGTTGGGTTGGGTTGGGTTGGGTTGGGTTGGGTTGGGTTGGGTTGGGTTGGGTTGGGTTGGGTTGGGTTGGGTAGGGTTGGGTTGGGTTGGGTTGGGTTGGGTTGGGTTGGGTTGGGTTGGGTTGGGTTGGGTTGGGTTGGGTTGGGTTGGGTTGGGTTGGGTTGGGTTGGGTTGGGTTGGGAGGGTTGGGTTGGGTTGGGTTGGGTTGGGTTGGGTTGGGTTGGGTTGGGTTGGGTTGGGTTGGGTAGGGTTGGGTTGGGTTAGGGTTGGGTTGGGTTGTGGTGGGTTGGGTTGGGTTGGGTTGGGTTGGGTTGGGTTGGGTTGGGTTGGGTTGGGTTGGGTTGGGTTGGGTTGGGTTGGGTTGGGTTGGGGTTGGGTTGGGTTGGGTTGGGTTGGGTTGGGTTGGGTTGGGTTGGGTTGGGTTGGGTTGGGTTGGGTTGGTTGGGTTAGGGTTGGGTTGGGTTGGGTTGGGTTGGGTTGGGTTGGTTGGGTTGGGTTGGGTTGGGTTGGGTTGGGTTGGTTGGGTTGGGTTGGGTTGGGTTGGGTTGGGTTGGGTTGGGTTGGGTTGGGTTGGGTTGGGTTGGGTTGGGTTGGGTTGGGTTGGGTTGGGGTTGGGTTGGGTTGGGTTGGGTTGGGTTGGGTTGGGTTGGGTTGGGTTGGGTTGGGTTGGGTTGGGTTGGTTGGGTTGGGTTGGGTTGGGTTGGGTTGGGTTGGGTTGGGTTGGGTTGGGTTGGGTTGGGTTGGGTTGGGTTGGGTTGGGTTGGTTGGGTTGGGTTGGGTTGGGTTGGGTTGGGTTGGGTTGGGTTGGGTTGGGTTGGGTTGGGTAGGGTTGGTGGGTTGGGTTGGGATGGGTTGGGTTGGGTTGGGTTGGGTTGGGTTGGGTTGGGTTGGGTTGGGTTGGGTTGGGTTGGGTTGGGTTGGGTTGGGTTGGGTAGGGTTGGGTTGGGTTGGGTTGGGTTGGGTTGGGTTGGGTTGGGTTGGGTTGGGTTGGGTTGGGTTGGGTTGGGTTGGGTTGGGTTGGGTTGGGTTGGGTTGGGTTGGGTTGGGTTGGGTTGGGTTGGGTTGGGTTGGGTTGGGTTGGGATGGGTTGGGTTGGGTTGGGTAGGGTTGGGTTGGGTTGGGTTGGGTTGGGTTGGGTTGGGTTGGGTTGGGTTGGGTTGGGTTGGGTTGGGTTGGGTTGGGTTGGGTTGGTTGGGTTGGGTTGGGTTGGGTTGGGTTGGGTTGGGATGGGTTGGGTTGGGTTGGGTTGGTGGTTGGGTTTGGGTTGGGTTGGGTTGGGTTGGGTTGGGTTGGGTTGGGTTGGGTTGGGTTGTTTGGGTAGGGTTGGGTTGGGATGGGTTGGGTTGGGTTGGGTTGGGTTGGGTTGGGTTGGTTGGGTTGGGTTGGGTTGGGTTGGGTTGGGTTGGTAGGGTTGGGTTGGGTTGGGATGGGTTGGGTTGGTTGGTGGTTGGTTGGTTGGGTTGGGTTGGGTTGGGTTGGGTTGGATTGGGTAGGGTTGGGTTGGGTTGGGTTGGGTTGGTTGGGTAGGGTTGGGTTGGTTGGGTTGGGGTTGGGTAGGGTTGGGTTGTGTTGGGTTGGGTTGGGTTGGGTTGGGGTTGGGTTGGGTTGGGTTGGGTATTGGGTGGGATGGGTTGGGTAGGGTTGGGTTGGGTTGGGTAGGGTTGGGTTGGGTTGGGTTGGGATGGTATGTGGTTGGGATGGGTTGGGATGGGTTGGGTTGGGTTGGGTTGGTTTGGGTTGGGTAGGGTTGGTGGTTGGGTTGGGTTGGGTTGGGTATGGTTGGGTTGGTTGGGTTGGGTAGGGTAGGGTTGTGGATTGGGTTGGGTTGGTAGATGGGTAGGGTAGGGTTGGGTATGGGTTGGGTAGGTTAGGGATGGGATTGGGATGGGATGTGAAGTAAGGGTAATTGTAAGTTAGTGTAAGGGTTGAATAGTTATTTTTAATGGTTGGTT
>NW_027248942.1:0-94106 GCF_036711975.1 Onthophagus taurus
GTAACTTTTTTTGCTCCCAGATGCATCAATGTAGAGAATTTTTGAAAAATGTGCAAATTACAAGAGTGTTGAAAAAAAACGGTATCCGGAGCAGAATACAGAAAAACTTTTACTACAAAAGTTGTAGCAAATTGTGCCCTTAACACAATGGTCTGTAACTTTTTTGCTCCAATATGCATCAATGTAGAGAATTTTTGAAAAATGTGCAAATTACAAGAGTGTTGAAAGAAAACGGTATCCGGAGCAGAATACAGACAAACTTTTACTACAAAAGTTGTAGCAAATTGTGCCCTTAACACAATGGTCTGTAACTTTTTTGCTCCCAGATGCACCAATGTGGAGATTTTTTCAAGAATGTGGAAATTACAAGAGTGTTTGAAAAAAAACGGTATCCGGAGCAGAATACAGAAAAACTTTTACTACAAAAGTTGTAGCAAATTGTGCCCTTAACACAATGGTCTGTAACTTTTTTGCTCCCAGATGCATCAATGTAGAGAATTTTTTAAAAATGTGCAAATTACAAGAGTGTTGAAAAAAAACGGTATCCGGAGCAGAATACAGAAAAACTTTTACTACAAAAGTTGTAGCAAATTGTGCCCTTAACACAATGGTCTGTAACTTTTTTTGCTCCCAGATGCATCAATGTAGAGAATTTTTGAAAAATGTGCAAATTACAAGAGTGTTGAAAAAAAACGGTATCCGGAGCAGAATACAGACAAACTTTTACTACAAAAGTTGTAGCAAATTGTGCCCTTAACACAATGGTCTGTAACTTTTTTTGCTCCCAGATGCACCAATGTGGAGATTTTTTCAAGAATGTGGAAAATTACAAGAGTGTTGAAAAAAAAACGGTATCCGGAGCAGAATACAGAAAAACTTTTACTACAAAAGTTGTAGCAAATTGTGCCCTTAACACAATGGTCTGTAACTTTTTTGCTCCCAGATGCATCAATGTAGAGAATTTTTGAAAAATGTGCAAATTACAAGAGTGTTGAAAAAAAAACGGTATCCGGAGCAGAATACAGAAAAACTTTTACTACAAAAGTTGTAGCAAATTGTGCCCTTAACACAATGGTCTGTAACTTTTTTGCTCCCATATGCATCAATGTAGAGATTTTTGAAAAATGTGCAAATTACAAGAGTGTTGAAAGAAAACGGTATCCGGAGCAGAATACAGACAAACTTTTACTACAAAAGTTGTAGCAAATTGTGCCCTTAACACAATGGTCTGTAACTTTTTTGCTCCCAGATGCACCAATGTGGAGATTTTTTCAAGAATGTGGAAATTACAAGAGTGTTGAAAAAAAACGGTATCCGGAGCAGAATACAGACAAACTTTTACTACAAAAGTTGTAGCAAATTGTGCCCTTAACACAATGGTCTGTAACTTTTTTGCTCCCAGATGCATCAATGTGGAGATTTTTTCAAGAATGTGGAAATTACAAGAGTGTTGAAAAAAAACGGTATCCGGAGCAGAATACAGAAAAACTTTTACTACAAAAGTTGTAGCAAATTGTGCCCTTAACACAATGGTCTGTAACTTTTTTGCTCCCAGATGCATCAATGTAGAGAATTTTTGAAAAATGTGCAAATTACAAGAGTGTTGAAAAAAAACGGTATCCGGAGCAGAATACAGACAAACTTTTACTACAAAAGTTGTAGCAAATTGTACCCTTAACACAATGGTCTGTAACTTTTTTGCTCCCAGATGCACCAATGTGGAGATTTTTTCAAGAATGTGGAAATTACAAGAGTGTTGAAAAAAAACGGTATCCGGAGCAGAATACAGAAAAACTTTTACTACAAAAGTTGTAGCAAATTGTGCCCTTAACACAATGGTCTGTAACTTTTTTGCTCCCAGATGCATCAATGTAGAGAATTTTTGAAAAATGTGCAAATTACAAGAGTGTTGAAAAAAAACGGTATCCGGAGCAGAATACAGACAAACTTTTACTACAAAAGTTGTAGCAAATTGTGCCCTTAACACAATGGTCTGTAACTTTTTTGCTCCCAGATGCACCAATGTGGAGATTTTTTCAAGAATGTGGAAATTACAAGAGTGTTGAAAAAAAACGGTATCCGGAGCAGAATACAGAAAAACTTTTACTACAAAAGTTGTAGCAAATTGTGCCCTTAACACAATGGTCTGTAACTTTTTTGCTCCCAGATGCATCAATGTAGAGAATTTTTGAAAAATGTGCAAATTACAAGAGTGTTGAAAAAAAAAACGGTATCCGGAGCAGAATACAGACAAACTTTTACTACAAAAGTTGTAGCAAATTGTGCCCTTAACACAATGGTCTGTAACTTTTTTGCTCCCAGATGCACCAATGTGGAGATTTTTTCAAGAATGTGGAAATTACAAGAGTGTTGAAAAAAAACGGTATCCGGAGCAGAATACAGAAAAACTTTTACTACAAAAGTTGTAGCAAATTGTGCCCTTAACACAATGGTCCTGTAACTTTTTTGCTCCCAGATGCATCAATGTAGAGAATTTTTTAAAAATGTGCAAATTACAAGAGTGTTGAAAAAAAAACGGTATCCGGAGCAGAATACAGAAAAACTTTTACTACAAAAGTTGTAGCAAATTGTGCCCTTAACACAATGGTCTGTAACTTTTTTGCTCCCAGATGCATCAATGTAGAGAATTTTTGAAAAATGTGCAAATTACAAGAGTGTTGAAAAAAAACGGTATCCGGAGCAGAATACAGACAAACTTTTACTACAAAAGTTGTAGCAAATTGTGCCCTTAACACAATGGTCTGTAACTTTTTTGCTCCCAGATGCACCAATGTGGAGATTTTTTCAAGAATGTGGAAATTACAAGAGTGTTGAAAAAAAAACGGTATCCGGAGCAGAATACAGAAAAACTTTTACTACAAAAGTTGTAGCAAATTGTGCCCTTAACACAATGGTCTGTAACTTTTTTGCTCCCAGATGCATCAATGTAGAGAATTTTTGAAAAATGTGCAAATTACAAGAGTGTTGAAAAAAAACGGTATCCGGAGCAGAATACAGAAAAACTTTTACTACAAAAGTTGTAGCAAATTGTGCCCTTAACACAATGGTCTGTAACTTTTTTGCTCCAATATGCATCAATGTAGAGAATTTTTGAAAAATGTGCAAATTACAAGAGTGTTGAAAGAAAACGGTATCCGGAGCAGAATACAGACAAACTTTTACTACAAAAGTTGTAGCAAATTGTGCCCTTAACACAATGGTCTGTAACTTTTTTGCTCCCAGATGCACCAATGTGGAGATTTTTTCAAGAATGTGGAAATTACAAGAGTGTTGAAAAAAAACGGTATCCGGAGCAGAATACAGAAAAACTTTTACTACAAAAGTTGTAGCAAATTGTGCCCTTAACACAATGGTCTGTAACTTTTTTGCTCCCAGATGCATCAATGTAGAGAATTTTTTAAAAATGTGCAAATTACAAGAGTGTTGAAAAAAAACGGTATCCGGAGCAGAATACAGAAAAACTTTTACTACAAAAGTTGTAGCAAATTGTGCCCTTAACACAATGGTCTGTAACTTTTTTGCTCCCAGATGCATCAATGTAGAGAATTTTTGAAAAATGTGCAAATTACAAGAGTGTTGAAAAAAAACGGTATCCGGAGCAGAATACAGACAAACTTTTACTACAAAAGTTGTAGCAAATTGTGCCCTTAACACAATGGTCTGTAACTTTTTTGCTCCCAGATGCACCAATGTGGAGATTTTTTCAAGAATGTGGAAATTACAAGAGTGTTGAAAAAAAACGGTATCCGGAGCAGAATACAGAAAAACTTTTACTACAAAAGTTGTAGCAAATTGTGCCCTTAACACAATGGTCTGTAACTTTTTTGCTCCCAGATGCATCAATGTAGAGAATTTTTGAAAAATGTGCAAATTACAAGAGTGTTGAAAAAAAACGGTATCCGGAGCAGAATACAGAAAAACTTTTACTACAAAAGTTGTAGCAAATTGTGCCCTTAACACAATGGTCTGTAACTTTTTTGCTCCCATATGCATCAATGTAGAGAATTTTTGAAAAATGTGCAAATTACAAGAGTGTTGAAAGAAAACGGTATCCGGAGCAGAATACAGACAAACTTTTACTACAAAAGTTGTAGCAAATTGTGCCCTTAACACAATGGTCTGTAACTTTTTTGCTCCCAGATGCACCAATGTGGAGATTTTTTCAAGAATGTGGAAATTACAAGAGTGTTGAAAAAAAACGGTATCCGGAGCAGAATACAGACAAACTTTTACTACAAAAGTTGTAGCAAATTGTGCCCTTAACACAATGGTCTGTAACTTTTTTGCTCCCAGATGCATCAATGTGGAGATTTTTTCAAGAATGTGGAAATTACAAGAGTGTTGAAAAAAAACGGTATCCGGAGCAGAATACAGAAAAACTTTTACTACAAAAGTTGTAGCAAATTGTGCCCTTAACACAATGGTCTGTAACTTTTTTGCTCCCAGATGCATCAATGTAGAGAATTTTTGAAAAATGTGCAAATTACAAGAGTGTTGAAAAAAAACGGTATCCGGAGCAGAATACAGACAAACTTTTACTACAAAAGTTGTAGCAAATTGTACCCTTAACACAATGGTCTGTAACTTTTTTGCTCCCAGATGCACCAATGTGGAGATTTTTTCAAGAATGTGGAAATTACAAGAGTGTTGAAAAAAAACGGTATCCGGAGCAGAATACAGAAAAACTTTTACTACAAAAGTTGTAGCAAATTGTGCCCTTAACACAATGGTCTGTAACTTTTTTGCTCCCAGATGCATCAATGTAGAGAATTTTTGAAAAATGTGCAAATTACAAGAGTGTTGAAAAAAAACGGTATCCGGAGCAGAATACAGACAAACTTTTACTACAAAAGTTGTAGCAAATTGTGCCCTTAACACAATGGTCTGTAACTTTTTTGCTCCCAGATGCACCAATGTGGAGATTTTTTCAAGAATGTGGAAATTACAAGAGTGTTGAAAAAAAACGGTATCCGGAGCAGAATACAGAAAAACTTTTACTACAAAAGTTGTAGCAAATTGTGCCCTTAACACAATGGTCTGTAACTTTTTTGCTCCCAGATGCATCAATGTAGAGAATTTTTGAAAAATGTGCAAATTACAAGAGTGTTGAAAAAAAACGGTATCCGGAGCAGAATACAGACAAACTTTTACTACAAAAGTTGTAGCAAATTGTGCCCTTAACACAATGGTCTGTAACTTTTTTGCTCCCAGATGCACCAATGTGGAGATTTTTTCAAGAATGTGGAAATTACAAGAGTGTTGAAAAAAAACGGTATCCGGAGCAGAATACAGAAAAACTTTTACTACAAAAGTTGTAGCAAATTGTGCCCTTAACACAATGGTCTGTAACTTTTTTGCTCCCAGATGCATCAATGTAGAGAATTTTTGAAAAATGTGCAAATTACAAGAGTGTTGAAAAAAAACGGTATCCGGAGCAGAATACAGAAAAACTTTTACTACAAAAGTTGTAGCAAATTGTGCCCTTAACACAATGGTCTGTAACTTTTTTGCTCCCAGATGCATCAATGTAGAGAATTTTTGAAAAATGTGCAAATTACAAGAGTGTTGAAAAAAAACGGTATCCGGAGCAGAATACAGAAAAACTTTTACTACAAAAGTTTTAGCAAATTGTGCCCTTAACACAATGGTCTGTAACTTTTTTGCTCCCAGATGCATCAATGTAGAGAATTTTTGAAAAATGTGCAAATTACAAGAGTGTTGAAAAAAAACGGTATCCGGAGCAGAATACAGACAAACTTTTACTACAAAAGTTGTAGCAAATTGTGCCCTTAACACAATGGTCTGTAACTTTTTTGCTCCCAGATGCACCAATGTGGAGATTTTTTCAAGAATGTGGAAATTACAAGAGTGTTGAAAAAAAACGGTATCCGGAGCAGAATACAGAAAAACTTTTACTACAAAAGTTGTAGCAAATTGTGCCCTTAACACAATGGTCTGTAACTTTTTTGCTCCCAGATGCATCAATGTAGAGAATTTTTGAAAAATGTGCAAATTACAAGAGTGTTGAAAAAAAACGGTATCCGGAGCAGAATACAGACAAACTTTTACTACAAAAGTTGTAGCAAATTGTGCCCTTAACACAATGGTCTGTAACTTTTTTGCTCCCAGATGCATCAATGTAGAGAATTTTTGAAAAATGTGCAAATTACAAGAGTGTTGAAAAAAAACGGTATCCGGAGCAGAATACAGACAAACTTTTACTACAAAAGTTGTAGCAAATTGTGCCCTTAACACAATGGTCTGTAACTTTTTTGCTCCCAGATGCACCAATGTGGAGATTTTTTCAAGAATGTGGAAATTACAAGAGTGTTGAAAAAAAACGGTATCCGGAGCAGAATACAGAAAAACTTTTACTACAAAAGTTGTAGCAAATTGTGCCCTTAACACAATGGTCTGTAACTTTTTTGCTCCCAGATGCATCAATGTAGAGAATTTTTGAAAAATGTGCAAATTACAAGAGTGTTGAAAAAAAACGGTATCCGGAGCAGAATACAGAAAAACTTTTACTACAAAAGTTGTAGCAAATTGTGCCCTTAACACAATGGTCTGTAACTTTTTTGCTCCCATATGCATCAATGTAGAGAATTTTTGAAAAATGTGCAAATTACAAGAGTGTTGAAAGAAAACGGTATCCGGAGCAGAATACAGACAAACTTTTACTACAAAAGTTGTAGCAAATTGTGCCCTTAACACAATGGTCTGTAACTTTTTTGCTCCCAGATGCACCAATGTGGAGATTTTTTCAAGAATGTGGAAATTACAAGAGTGTTGAAAAAAAACGGTATCCGGAGCAGAATACAGACAAACTTTTACTACAAAAGTTGTAGCAAATTGTGCCCTTAACACAATGGTCTGTAACTTTTTTGCTCCCAGATGCATCAATGTGGAGATTTTTTCAAGAATGTGGAAATTACAAGAGTGTTGAAAAAAAACGGTATCCGGAGCAGAATACAGAAAAACTTTTACTACAAAAGTTGTAGCAAATTGTGCCCTTAACACAATGGTCTGTAACTTTTTTGCTCCCAGATGCATCAATGTAGAGAATTTTTGAAAAATGTGCAAATTACAAGAGTGTTGAAAAAAAACGGTATCCGGAGCAGAATACAGAAAAACTTTTACTACAAAAGTTGTAGCAAATTGTGCCCTTAACACAATGGTCTGTAACTTTTTTGCTCCCAGATGCATCAATGTAGAGAATTTTTGAAAAATGTGCAAATTACAAGAGTGTTGAAAAAAAACGGTATCCGGAGCAGAATACAGAAAAACTTTTACTACAAAAGTTTTAGCAAATTGTGCCCTTAACACAATGGTCTGTAACTTTTTTGCTCCCAGATGCATCAATGTAGAGAATTTTTGAAAAATGTGCAAATTACAAGAGTGTTGAAAAAAAACGGTATCCGGAGCAGAATACAGACAAACTTTTACTACAAAAGTTGTAGCAAATTGTGCCCTTAACACAATGGTCTGTAACTTTTTTGCTCCCAGATGCACCAATGTGGAGATTTTTTCAAGAATGTGGAAATTACAAGAGTGTTGAAAAAAAACGGTATCCGGAGCAGAATACAGAAAAACTTTTACTACAAAAGTTGTAGCAAATTGTGCCCTTAACACAATGGTCTGTAACTTTTTTGCTCCCAGATGCATCAATGTAGAGAATTTTTGAAAAATGTGCAAATTACAAGAGTGTTGAAAAAAAACGGTATCCGGAGCAGAATACAGAAAAACTTTTACTACAAAAGTTGTAGCAAATTGTGCCCTTAACACAATGGTCTGTAACTTTTTTGCTCCCAGATGCATCAATGTAGAGAATTTTTGAAAAATGTGCAAATTACAAGAGTGTTGAAAAAAAACGGTATCCGGAGCAGAATACAGAAAAACTTTTACTACAAAAGTTGTAGCAAATTGTGCCCTTAACACAATGGTCTGTAACTTTTTTGCTCCCAGATGCATCAATGTAGAGAATTTTTGAAAAATGTGCAAATTACAAGAGTGTTGAAAAAAAACGGTATCCGGAGCAGAATACAGAAAAACTTTTACTACAAAAGTTTTAGCAAATTGTGCCCTTAACACAATGGTCTGTAACTTTTTTGCTCCCAGATGCATCAATGTAGAGAATTTTTGAAAAATGTGCAAATTACAAGAGTGTTGAAAAAAAACGGTATCCGGAGCAGAATACAGACAAACTTTTACTACAAAAGTTGTAGCAAATTGTACCCTTAACACAATGGTCTGTAACTTTTTTGCTCCCAGATGCATCAATGTAGAGAATTTTTGAAAAATGTGCAAATTACAAGAGTGTTGAAAAAAAACGGTATCCGGAGCAGAATACAGACAAACTTTTACTACAAAAGTTGTAGCAAATTGTGCCCTTAACACAATGGTCTGTAACTTTTTTGCTCCCAGATGCACCAATGTGGAGATTTTTTCAAGAATGTGGAAATTACAAGAGTGTTGAAAAAAAACGGTATCCGGAGCAGAATACAGAAAAACTTTTACTACAAAAGTTGTAGCAAATTGTGCCCTTAACACAATGGTCTGTAACTTTTTTGCTCCCAGATGCATCAATGTAGAGAATTTTTGAAAAATGTGCAAATTACAAGAGTGTTGAAAAAAAACGGTATCCGGAGCAGAATACAGACAAACTTTTACTACAAAAGTTGTAGCAAATTGTGCCCTTAACACAATGGTCTGTAACTTTTTTGCTCCCAGATGCATCAATGTAGAGAATTTTTGAAAAATGTGCAAATTACAAGAGTGTTGAAAAAAAACGGTATCCGGAGCAGAATACAGACAAACTTTTACTACAAAAGTTGTAGCAAATTGTGCCCTTAACACAATGGTCTGTAACTTTTTTGCTCCCAGATGCACCAATGTGGAGATTTTTTCAAGAATGTGGAAATTACAAGAGTGTTGAAAAAAAACGGTATCCGGAGCAGAATACAGAAAAACTTTTACTACAAAAGTTGTAGCAAATTGTGCCCTTAACACAATGGTCTGTAACTTTTTTGCTCCCAGATGCATCAATGTAGAGAATTTTTGAAAAATGTGCAAATTACAAGAGTGTTGAAAAAAAACGGTATCCGGAGCAGAATACAGAAAAACTTTTACTACAAAAGTTGTAGCAAATTGTGCCCTTAACACAATGGTCTGTAACTTTTTTGCTCCCAGATGCATCAATGTAGAGAATTTTTGAAAAATGTGCAAATTACAAGAGTGTTGAAAAAAAACGGTATCCGGAGCAGAATACAGACAAACTTTTACTACAAAAGTTGTAGCAAATTGTGCCCTTAACACAATGGTCTGTAACTTTTTTGCTCCCAGATGCACCAATGTGGAGATTTTTTCAAGAATGTGGAAATTACAAGAGTGTTGAAAAAAAACGGTATCCGGAGCAGAATACAGAAAAACTTTTACTACAAAAGTTGTAGCAAATTGTGCCCTTAACACAATGGTCTGTAACTTTTTTGCTCCCAGATGCATCAATGTAGAGAATTTTTGAAAAATGTGCAAATTACAAGAGTGTTGAAAAAAAACGGTATCCGGAGCAGAATACAGAAAAACTTTTACTACAAAAGTTGTAGCAAATTGTGCCCTTAACACAATGGTCTGTAACTTTTTTGCTCCCAGATGCATCAATGTAGAGAATTTTTGAAAAATGTGCAAATTACAAGAGTGTTGAAAAAAAACGGTATCCGGAGCAGAATACAGAAAAACTTTTACTACAAAAGTTGTAGCAAATTGTGCCCTTAACACAATGGTCTGTAACTTTTTTGCTCCCAGATGCATCAATGTAGAGAATTTTTGAAAAATGTGCAAATTACAAGAGTGTTGAAAAAAAACGGTATCCGGAGCAGAATACAGAAAAACTTTTACTACAAAAGTTTTAGCAAATTGTGCCCTTAACACAATGGTCTGTAACTTTTTTGCTCCCAGATGCATCAATGTAGAGAATTTTTGAAAAATGTGCAAATTACAAGAGTGTTGAAAAAAAACGGTATCCGGAGCAGAATACAGACAAACTTTTACTACAAAAGTTGTAGCAAATTGTGCCCTTAACACAATGGTCTGTAACTTTTTTGCTCCCAGATGCACCAATGTGGAGATTTTTTCAAGAATGTGGAAATTACAAGAGTGTTGAAAAAAAACGGTATCCGGAGCAGAATACAGAAAAACTTTTACTACAAAAGTTGTAGCAAATTGTGCCCTTAACACAATGGTCTGTAACTTTTTTGCTCCCAGATGCATCAATGTAGAGAATTTTTGAAAAATGTGCAAATTACAAGAGTGTTGAAAAAAAACGGTATCCGGAGCAGAATACAGAAAAACTTTTACTACAAAAGTTGTAGCAAATTGTGCCCTTAACACAATGGTCTGTAACTTTTTTGCTCCCAGATGCATCAATGTAGAGAATTTTTGAAAAATGTGCAAATTACAAGAGTGTTGAAAAAAAACGGTATCCGGAGCAGAATACAGAAAAACTTTTACTACAAAAGTTGTAGCAAATTGTGCCCTTAACACAATGGTCTGTAACTTTTTTGCTCCCAGATGCATCAATGTAGAGAATTTTTGAAAAATGTGCAAATTACAAGAGTGTTGAAAAAAAACGGTATCCGGAGCAGAATACAGAAAAACTTTTACTACAAAAGTTTTAGCAAATTGTGCCCTTAACACAATGGTCTGTAACTTTTTTGCTCCCAGATGCATCAATGTAGAGAATTTTTGAAAAATGTGCAAATTACAAGAGTGTTGAAAAAAAACGGTATCCGGAGCAGAATACAGACAAACTTTTACTACAAAAGTTGTAGCAAATTGTGCCCTTAACACAATGGTCTGTAACTTTTTTGCTCCCAGATGCATCAATGTAGAGAATTTTTGAAAAATGTGCAAATTACAAGAGTGTTGAAAAAAAACGGTATCCGGAGCAGAATACAGACAAACTTTTACTACAAAAGTTGTAGCAAATTGTGCCCTTAACACAATGGTCTGTAACTTTTTTGCTCCCAGATGCACCAATGTGGAGATTTTTTCAAGAATGTGGAAATTACAAGAGTGTTGAAAAAAAACGGTATCCGGAGCAGAATACAGAAAAACTTTTACTACAAAAGTTGTAGCAAATTGTGCCCTTAACACAATGGTCTGTAACTTTTTTGCTCCCAGATGCATCAATGTAGAGAATTTTTGAAAAATGTGCAAATTACAAGAGTGTTGAAAAAAAACGGTATCCGGAGCAGAATACAGACAAACTTTTACTACAAAAGTTGTAGCAAATTGTGCCCTTAACACAATGGTCTGTAACTTTTTTGCTCCCAGATGCATCAATGTAGAGAATTTTTGAAAAATGTGCAAATTACAAGAGTGTTGAAAAAAAACGGTATCCGGAGCAGAATACAGACAAACTTTTACTACAAAAGTTGTAGCAAATTGTGCCCTTAACACAATGATCTGTAACTTTTTTGCTCCCAGATGCACCAATGTGGAGATTTTTTCAAGAATGTGGAAATTACAAGAGTGTTGAAAAAAAACGGTATCCGGAGCAGAATACAGAAAAACTTTTACTACAAAAGTTGTAGCAAATTGTGCCCTTAACACAATGGTCTGTAACTTTTTTGCTCCCAGATGCATCAATGTAGAGAATTTTTGAAAAATGTGCAAATTACAAGAGTGTTGAAAAAAAACGGTATCCGGAGCAGAATACAGAAAAACTTTTACTACAAAAGTTGTAGCAAATTGTGCCCTTAACACAATGGTCTGTAACTTTTTTGCTCCCAGATGCATCAATGTAGAGAATTTTTGAAAAATGTGCAAATTACAAGAGTGTTGAAAAAAAACGGTATCCGGAGCAGAATACAGACAAACTTTTACTACAAAAGTTGTAGCAAATTGTGCCCTTAACACAATGGTCTGTAACTTTTTTGCTCCCAGATGCACCAATGTGGAGATTTTTTCAAGAATGTGGAAATTACAAGAGTGTTGAAAAAAAACGGTATCCGGAGCAGAATACAGAAAAACTTTTACTACAAAAGTTGTAGCAAATTGTGCCCTTAACACAATGGTCTGTAACTTTTTTGCTCCCAGATGCATCAATGTAGAGAATTTTTGAAAAATGTGCAAATTACAAGAGTGTTGAAAAAAAACGGTATCCGGAGCAGAATACAGACAAACTTTTACTACAAAAGTTGTAGCAAATTGTGCCCTTAACACAATGGTCTGTAACTTTTTTGCTCCCAGATGCACCAATGTGGAGATTTTTTCAAGAATGTGGAAATTACAAGAGTGTTGAAAAAAAACGGTATCCGGAGCAGAATACAGAAAAACTTTTACTACAAAAGTTGTAGCAAATTGTGCCCTTAACACAATGGTCTGTAACTTTTTTGCTCCCAGATGCATCAATGTAGAGAATTTTTGAAAAATGTGCAAATTACAAGAGTGTTGAAAAAAAACGGTATCCGGAGCAGAATACAGAAAAACTTTTACTACAAAAGTTGTAGCAAATTGTGCCCTTAACACAATGGTCTGTAACTTTTTTGCTCCCAGATGCATCAATGTAGAGAATTTTTGAAAAATGTGCAAATTACAAGAGTGTTGAAAAAAAACGGTATCCGGAGCAGAATACAGAAAAACTTTTACTACAAAAGTTGTAGCAAATTGTGCCCTTAACACAATGGTCTGTAACTTTTTTGCTCCCAGATGCATCAATGTAGAGAATTTTTGAAAAATGTGCAAATTACAAGAGTGTTGAAAAAAAACGGTATCCGGAGCAGAATACAGAAAAACTTTTACTACAAAAGTTTTAGCAAATTGTGCCCTTAACACAATGGTCTGTAACTTTTTTGCTCCCAGATGCATCAATGTAGAGAATTTTTGAAAAATGTGCAAATTACAAGAGTGTTGAAAAAAAACGGTATCCGGAGCAGAATACAGACAAACTTTTACTACAAAAGTTGTAGCAAATTGTGCCCTTAACACAATGGTCTGTAACTTTTTTGCTCCCAGATGCACCAATGTGGAGATTTTTTCAAGAATGTGGAAATTACAAGAGTGTTGAAAAAAAACGGTATCCGGAGCAGAATACAGAAAAACTTTTACTACAAAAGTTGTAGCAAATTGTGCCCTTAACACAATGGTCTGTAACTTTTTTGCTCCCAGATGCATCAATGTAGAGAATTTTTGAAAAATGTGCAAATTACAAGAGTGTTGAAAAAAAACGGTATCCGGAGCAGAATACAGAAAAACTTTTACTACAAAAGTTGTAGCAAATTGTGCCCTTAACACAATGGTCTGTAACTTTTTTGCTCCCAGATGCATCAATGTAGAGAATTTTTGAAAAATGTGCAAATTACAAGAGTGTTGAAAAAAAACGGTATCCGGAGCAGAATACAGAAAAACTTTTACTACAAAAGTTGTAGCAAATTGTGCCCTTAACACAATGGTCTGTAACTTTTTTGCTCCCAGATGCATCAATGTAGAGAATTTTTGAAAAATGTGCAAATTACAAGAGTGTTGAAAAAAAACGGTATCCGGAGCAGAATACAGAAAAACTTTTACTACAAAAGTTTTAGCAAATTGTGCCCTTAACACAATGGTCTGTAACTTTTTTGCTCCCAGATGCATCAATGTAGAGAATTTTTGAAAAATGTGCAAATTACAAGAGTGTTGAAAAAAAACGGTATCCGGAGCAGAATACAGACAAACTTTTACTACAAAAGTTGTAGCAAATTGTGCCCTTAACACAATGGTCTGTAACTTTTTTGCTCCCAGATGCATCAATGTAGAGAATTTTTGAAAAATGTGCAAATTACAAGAGTGTTGAAAAAAAACGGTATCCGGAGCAGAATACAGACAAACTTTTACTACAAAAGTTGTAGCAAATTGTGCCCTTAACACAATGGTCTGTAACTTTTTTGCTCCCAGATGCACCAATGTGGAGATTTTTTCAAGAATGTGGAAATTACAAGAGTGTTGAAAAAAAACGGTATCCGGAGCAGAATACAGAAAAACTTTTACTACAAAAGTTGTAGCAAATTGTGCCCTTAACACAATGGTCTGTAACTTTTTTGCTCCCAGATGCATCAATGTAGAGAATTTTTGAAAAATGTGCAAATTACAAGAGTGTTGAAAAAAAACGGTATCCGGAGCAGAATACAGACAAACTTTTACTACAAAAGTTGTAGCAAATTGTGCCCTTAACACAATGGTCTGTAACTTTTTTGCTCCCAGATGCATCAATGTAGAGAATTTTTGAAAAATGTGCAAATTACAAGAGTGTTGAAAAAAAACGGTATCCGGAGCAGAATACAGACAAACTTTTACTACAAAAGTTGTAGCAAATTGTGCCCTTAACACAATGATCTGTAACTTTTTTGCTCCCAGATGCACCAATGTGGAGATTTTTTCAAGAATGTGGAAATTACAAGAGTGTTGAAAAAAAACGGTATCCGGAGCAGAATACAGAAAAACTTTTACTACAAAAGTTGTAGCAAATTGTGCCCTTAACACAATGGTCTGTAACTTTTTTGCTCCCAGATGCATCAATGTAGAGAATTTTTGAAAAATGTGCAAATTACAAGAGTGTTGAAAAAAAACGGTATCCGGAGCAGAATACAGAAAAACTTTTACTACAAAAGTTGTAGCAAATTGTGCCCTTAACACAATGGTCTGTAACTTTTTTGCTCCCAGATGCATCAATGTAGAGAATTTTTGAAAAATGTGCAAATTACAAGAGTGTTGAAAAAAAACGGTATCCGGAGCAGAATACAGACAAACTTTTACTACAAAAGTTGTAGCAAATTGTGCCCTTAACACAATGGTCTGTAACTTTTTTGCTCCCAGATGCACCAATGTGGAGATTTTTTCAAGAATGTGGAAATTACAAGAGTGTTGAAAAAAAACGGTATCCGGAGCAGAATACAGAAAAACTTTTACTACAAAAGTTGTAGCAAATTGTGCCCTTAACACAATGGTCTGTAACTTTTTTGCTCCCAGATGCATCAATGTAGAGAATTTTTGAAAAATGTGCAAATTACAAGAGTGTTGAAAAAAAACGGTATCCGGAGCAGAATACAGAAAAACTTTTACTACAAAAGTTGTAGCAAATTGTGCCCTTAACACAATGGTCTGTAACTTTTTTGCTCCCATATGCATCAATGTAGAGAATTTTTGAAAAATGTGCAAATTACAAGAGTGTTGAAAGAAAACGGTATCCGGAGCAGAATACAGACAAACTTTTACTACAAAAGTTGTAGCAAATTGTGCCCTTAACACAATGGTCTGTAACTTTTTTGCTCCCAGATGCACCAATGTGGAGATTTTTTCAAGAATGTGGAAATTACAAGAGTGTTGAAAAAAAACGGTATCCGGAGCAGAATACAGACAAACTTTTACTACAAAAGTTGTAGCAAATTGTGCCCTTAACACAATGGTCTGTAACTTTTTTGCTCCCAGATGCATCAATGTGGAGATTTTTTCAAGAATGTGGAAATTACAAGAGTGTTGAAAAAAAACGGTATCCGGAGCAGAATACAGAAAAACTTTTACTACAAAAGTTGTAGCAAATTGTGCCCTTAACACAATGGTCTGTAACTTTTTTGCTCCCAGATGCATCAATGTAGAGAATTTTTGAAAAATGTGCAAATTACAAGAGTGTTGAAAAAAAACGGTATCCGGAGCAGAATACAGAAAAACTTTTACTACAAAAGTTGTAGCAAATTGTGCCCTTAACACAATGGTCTGTAACTTTTTTGCTCCCAGATGCATCAATGTAGAGAATTTTTGAAAAATGTGCAAATTACAAGAGTGTTGAAAAAAAACGGTATCCGGAGCAGAATACAGAAAAACTTTTACTACAAAAGTTTTAGCAAATTGTGCCCTTAACACAATGGTCTGTAACTTTTTTGCTCCCAGATGCATCAATGTAGAGAATTTTTGAAAAATGTGCAAATTACAAGAGTGTTGAAAAAAAACGGTATCCGGAGCAGAATACAGACAAACTTTTACTACAAAAGTTGTAGCAAATTGTGCCCTTAACACAATGGTCTGTAACTTTTTTGCTCCCAGATGCACCAATGTGGAGATTTTTTCAAGAATGTGGAAATTACAAGAGTGTTGAAAAAAAACGGTATCCGGAGCAGAATACAGAAAAACTTTTACTACAAAAGTTGTAGCAAATTGTGCCCTTAACACAATGGTCTGTAACTTTTTTGCTCCCAGATGCATCAATGTAGAGAATTTTTGAAAAATGTGCAAATTACAAGAGTGTTGAAAAAAAACGGTATCCGGAGCAGAATACAGAAAAACTTTTACTACAAAAGTTGTAGCAAATTGTGCCCTTAACACAATGGTCTGTAACTTTTTTGCTCCCAGATGCATCAATGTAGAGAATTTTTGAAAAATGTGCAAATTACAAGAGTGTTGAAAAAAAACGGTATCCGGAGCAGAATACAGAAAAACTTTTACTACAAAAGTTGTAGCAAATTGTGCCCTTAACACAATGGTCTGTAACTTTTTTGCTCCCAGATGCATCAATGTAGAGAATTTTTGAAAAATGTGCAAATTACAAGAGTGTTGAAAAAAAACGGTATCCGGAGCAGAATACAGAAAAACTTTTACTACAAAAGTTTTAGCAAATTGTGCCCTTAACACAATGGTCTGTAACTTTTTTGCTCCCAGATGCATCAATGTAGAGAATTTTTGAAAAATGTGCAAATTACAAGAGTGTTGAAAAAAAACGGTATCCGGAGCAGAATACAGAAAAACTTTTACTACAAAAGTTGTAGCAAATTGTGCCCTTAACACAATGGTCTGTAACTTTTTTGCTCCCAGATGCACCAATGTGGAGATTTTTTCAAGAATGTGGAAATTACAAGAGTGTTGAAAAAAAACGGTATCCGGAGCAGAATACAGAAAAACTTTTACTACAAAAGTTGTAGCAAATTGTGCCCTTAACACAATGGTCTGTAACTTTTTTGCTCCCAGATGCATCAATGTAGAGAATTTTTGAAAAATGTGCAAATTACAAGAGTGTTGAAAAAAAACGGTATCCGGAGCAGAATACAGAAAAACTTTTACTACAAAAGTTGTAGCAAATTGTGCCCTTAACACAATGGTCTGTAACTTTTTTGCTCCCAGATGCATCAATGTAGAGAATTTTTGAAAAATGTGCAAATTACAAGAGTGTTGAAAAAAAACGGTATCCGGAGCAGAATACAGAAAAACTTTTACTACAAAAGTTGTAGCAAATTGTGCCCTTAACACAATGGTCTGTAACTTTTTTGCTCCCAGATGCATCAATGTAGAGAATTTTTGAAAAATGTGCAAATTACAAGAGTGTTGAAAAAAAACGGTATCCGGAGCAGAATACAGAAAAACTTTTACTACAAAAGTTTTAGCAAATTGTGCCCTTAACACAATGGTCTGTAACTTTTTTGCTCCCAGATGCATCAATGTAGAGAATTTTTGAAAAATGTGCAAATTACAAGAGTGTTGAAAAAAAACGGTATCCGGAGCAGAATACAGAAAAACTTTTACTACAAAAGTTGTAGCAAATTGTGCCCTTAACACAATGGTCTGTAACTTTTTTGCTCCCAGATGCACCAATGTGGAGATTTTTTCAAGAATGTGGAAATTACAAGAGTGTTGAAAAAAAACGGTATCCGGAGCAGAATACAGAAAAACTTTTACTACAAAAGTTGTAGCAAATTGTGCCCTTAACACAATGGTCTGTAACTTTTTTGCTCCCAGATGCATCAATGTAGAGAATTTTTGAAAAATGTGCAAATTACAAGAGTGTTGAAAAAAAACGGTATCCGGAGCAGAATACAGAAAAACTTTTACTACAAAAGTTTTAGCAAATTGTGCCCTTAACACAATGGTCTGTAACTTTTTTGCTCCCAGATGCATCAATGTAGAGAATTTTTGAAAAATGTGCAAATTACAAGAGTGTTGAAAAAAAACGGTATCCGGAGCAGAATACAGACAAACTTTTACTACAAAAGTTGTAGCAAATTGTGCCCTTAACACAATGGTCTGTAACTTTTTTGCTCCCAGATGCACCAATGTGGAGATTTTTTCAAGAATGTGGAAATTACAAGAGTGTTGAAAAAAAACGGTATCCGGAGCAGAATACAGAAAAACTTTTACTACAAAAGTTGTAGCAAATTGTGCCCTTAACACAATGGTCTGTAACTTTTTTGCTCCCAGATGCATCAATGTAGAGAATTTTTGAAAAATGTGCAAATTACAAGAGTGTTGAAAAAAAACGGTATCCGGAGCAGAATACAGAAAAACTTTTACTACAAAAGTTGTAGCAAATTGTGCCCTTAACACAATGGTCTGTAACTTTTTTGCTCCCAGATGCATCAATGTAGAGAATTTTTGAAAAATGTGCAAATTACAAGAGTGTTGAAAAAAAACGGTATCCGGAGCAGAATACAGAAAAACTTTTACTACAAAAGTTGTAGCAAATTGTGCCCTTAACACAATGGTCTGTAACTTTTTTGCTCCCAGATGCATCAATGTAGAGAATTTTTGAAAAATGTGCAAATTACAAGAGTGTTGAAAAAAAACGGTATCCGGAGCAGAATACAGAAAAACTTTTACTACAAAAGTTTTAGCAAATTGTGCCCTTAACACAATGGTCTGTAACTTTTTTGCTCCCAGATGCATCAATGTAGAGAATTTTTGAAAAATGTGCAAATTACAAGAGTGTTGAAAAAAAACGGTATCCGGAGCAGAATACAGACAAACTTTTACTACAAAAGTTGTAGCAAATTGTGCCCTTAACACAATGGTCTGTAACTTTTTTGCTCCCAGATGCACCAATGTGGAGATTTTTTCAAGAATGTGGAAATTACAAGAGTGTTGAAAAAAAACGGTATCCGGAGCAGAATACAGAAAAACTTTTACTACAAAAGTTGTAGCAAATTGTGCCCTTAACACAATGGTCTGTAACTTTTTTGCTCCCAGATGCATCAATGTAGAGAATTTTTGAAAAATGTGCAAATTACAAGAGTGTTGAAAAAAAACGGTATCCGGAGCAGAATACAGAAAAACTTTTACTACAAAAGTTTTAGCAAATTGTGCCCTTAACACAATGGTCTGTAACTTTTTTGCTCCCAGATGCATCAATGTAGAGAATTTTTGAAAAATGTGCAAATTACAAGAGTGTTGAAAAAAAACGGTATCCGGAGCAGAATACAGACAAACTTTTACTACAAAAGTTGTAGCAAATTGTGCCCTTAACACAATGGTCTGTAACTTTTTTGCTCCCAGATGCACCAATGTGGAGATTTTTTCAAGAATGTGGAAATTACAAGAGTGTTGAAAAAAAACGGTATCCGGAGCAGAATACAGAAAAACTTTTACTACAAAAGTTGTAGCAAATTGTGCCCTTAACACAATGGTCTGTAACTTTTTTGCTCCCAGATGCATCAATGTAGAGAATTTTTGAAAAATGTGCAAATTACAAGAGTGTTGAAAAAAAACGGTATCCGGAGCAGAATACAGAAAAACTTTTACTACAAAAGTTGTAGCAAATTGTGCCCTTAACACAATGGTCTGTAACTTTTTTGCTCCCAGATGCATCAATGTAGAGAATTTTTGAAAAATGTGCAAATTACAAGAGTGTTGAAAAAAAACGGTATCCGGAGCAGAATACAGAAAAACTTTTACTACAAAAGTTGTAGCAAATTGTGCCCTTAACACAATGGTCTGTAACTTTTTTGCTCCCAGATGCATCAATGTAGAGAATTTTTGAAAAATGTGCAAATTACAAGAGTGTTGAAAAAAAACGGTATCCGGAGCAGAATACAGAAAAACTTTTACTACAAAAGTTTTAGCAAATTGTGCCCTTAACACAATGGTCTGTAACTTTTTTGCTCCCAGATGCATCAATGTAGAGAATTTTTGAAAAATGTGCAAATTACAAGAGTGTTGAAAAAAAACGGTATCCGGAGCAGAATACAGACAAACTTTTACTACAAAAGTTGTAGCAAATTGTGCCCTTAACACAATGGTCTGTAACTTTTTTGCTCCCAGATGCACCAATGTGGAGATTTTTTCAAGAATGTGGAAATTACAAGAGTGTTGAAAAAAAACGGTATCCGGAGCAGAATACAGAAAAACTTTTACTACAAAAGTTGTAGCAAATTGTGCCCTTAACACAATGGTCTGTAACTTTTTTGCTCCCAGATGCATCAATGTAGAGAATTTTTGAAAAATGTGCAAATTACAAGAGTGTTGAAAAAAAACGGTATCCGGAGCAGAATACAGAAAAACTTTTACTACAAAAGTTTTAGCAAATTGTGCCCTTAACACAATGGTCTGTAACTTTTTTGCTCCCAGATGCATCAATGTAGAGATTTTTTCAAGAATGTGGAAATTACAAGAGTGTTGAAAAAAAACGGTATCCGGAGCAGAATACAGAAAAACTTTTACTACAAAAGTTGTAGCAAATTGTGCCCTTAACACAATGGTCTGTAACTTTTTTGCTCCCAGATGCATCAATGTAGAGAATTTTTGAAAAATGTGCAAATTACAAGAGTGTTGAAAAAAAACGGTATCCGGAGCAGAATACAGAAAAACTTTTACTACAAAAGTTGTAGCAAATTGTGCCCTTAACACAATGGTCTGTAACTTTTTTGCTCCCAGATGCATCAATGTAGAGAATTTTTGAAAAATGTGCAAATTACAAGAGTGTTGAAAAAAAACGGTATCCGGAGCAGAATACAGAAAAACTTTTACTACAAAAGTTTTAGCAAATTGTGCCCTTAACACAATGGTCTGTAACTTTTTTGCTCCCAGATGCATCAATGTAGAGAATTTTTGAAAAATGTGCAAATTACAAGAGTGTTGAAAAAAAACGGTATCCGGAGCAGAATACAGACAAACTTTTACTACAAAAGTTGTAGCAAATTGTGCCCTTAACACAATGGTCTGTAACTTTTTTGCTCCCAGATGCACCAATGTGGAGATTTTTTCAAGAATGTGGAAATTACAAGAGTGTTGAAAAAAAACGGTATCCGGAGCAGAATACAGAAAAACTTTTACTACAAAAGTTGTAGCAAATTGTGCCCTTAACACAATGGTCTGTAACTTTTTTGCTCCCAGATGCATCAATGTAGAGAATTTTTGAAAAATGTGCAAATTACAAGAGTGTTGAAAAAAAACGGTATCCGGAGCAGAATACAGAAAAACTTTTACTACAAAAGTTGTAGCAAATTGTGCCCTTAACACAATGGTCTGTAACTTTTTTGCTCCCAGATGCATCAATGTAGAGAATTTTTGAAAAATGTGCAAATTACAAGAGTGTTGAAAAAAAACGGTATCCGGAGCAGAATACAGAAAAACTTTTACTACAAAAGTTGTAGCAAATTGTGCCCTTAACACAATGGTCTGTAACTTTTTTGCTCCCAGATGCATCAATGTAGAGAATTTTTGAAAAATGTGCAAATTACAAGAGTGTTGAAAAAAAACGGTATCCGGAGCAGAATACAGAAAAACTTTTACTACAAAAGTTTTAGCAAATTGTGCCCTTAACACAATGGTCTGTAACTTTTTTGCTCCCAGATGCATCAATGTAGAGAATTTTTGAAAAATGTGCAAATTACAAGAGTGTTGAAAAAAAACGGTATCCGGAGCAGAATACAGAAAAACTTTTACTACAAAAGTTGTAGCAAATTGTGCCCTTAACACAATGGTCTGTAACTTTTTTGCTCCCAGATGCACCAATGTGGAGATTTTTTCAAGAATGTGGAAATTACAAGAGTGTTGAAAAAAAACGGTATCCGGAGCAGAATACAGAAAAACTTTTACTACAAAAGTTGTAGCAAATTGTGCCCTTAACACAATGGTCTGTAACTTTTTTGCTCCCAGATGCATCAATGTAGAGAATTTTTGAAAAATGTGCAAATTACAAGAGTGTTGAAAAAAAACGGTATCCGGAGCAGAATACAGAAAAACTTTTACTACAAAAGTTGTAGCAAATTGTGCCCTTAACACAATGGTCTGTAACTTTTTTGCTCCCAGATGCATCAATGTAGAGAATTTTTGAAAAATGTGCAAATTACAAGAGTGTTGAAAAAAAACGGTATCCGGAGCAGAATACAGAAAAACTTTTACTACAAAAGTTGTAGCAAATTGTGCCCTTAACACAATGGTCTGTAACTTTTTTGCTCCCAGATGCATCAATGTAGAGAATTTTTGAAAAATGTGCAAATTACAAGAGTGTTGAAAAAAAACGGTATCCGGAGCAGAATACAGAAAAACTTTTACTACAAAAGTTTTAGCAAATTGTGCCCTTAACACAATGGTCTGTAACTTTTTTGCTCCCAGATGCATCAATGTAGAGAATTTTTGAAAAATGTGCAAATTACAAGAGTGTTGAAAAAAAACGGTATCCGGAGCAGAATACAGAAAAACTTTTACTACAAAAGTTGTAGCAAATTGTGCCCTTAACACAATGGTCTGTAACTTTTTTGCTCCCAGATGCACCAATGTGGAGATTTTTTCAAGAATGTGGAAATTACAAGAGTGTTGAAAAAAAACGGTATCCGGAGCAGAATACAGAAAAACTTTTACTACAAAAGTTGTAGCAAATTGTGCCCTTAACACAATGGTCTGTAACTTTTTTGCTCCCAGATGCATCAATGTAGAGAATTTTTGAAAAATGTGCAAATTACAAGAGTGTTGAAAAAAAACGGTATCCGGAGCAGAATACAGAAAAACTTTTACTACAAAAGTTTTAGCAAATTGTGCCCTTAACACAATGGTCTGTAACTTTTTTGCTCCCAGATGCATCAATGTAGAGAATTTTTGAAAAATGTGCAAATTACAAGAGTGTTGAAAAAAAACGGTATCCGGAGCAGAATACAGACAAACTTTTACTACAAAAGTTGTAGCAAATTGTGCCCTTAACACAATGGTCTGTAACTTTTTTGCTCCCAGATGCACCAATGTGGAGATTTTTTCAAGAATGTGGAAATTACAAGAGTGTTGAAAAAAAACGGTATCCGGAGCAGAATACAGAAAAACTTTTACTACAAAAGTTGTAGCAAATTGTGCCCTTAACACAATGGTCTGTAACTTTTTTGCTCCCAGATGCATCAATGTAGAGAATTTTTGAAAAATGTGCAAATTACAAGAGTGTTGAAAAAAAACGGTATCCGGAGCAGAATACAGAAAAACTTTTACTACAAAAGTTGTAGCAAATTGTGCCCTTAACACAATGGTCTGTAACTTTTTTGCTCCCAGATGCATCAATGTAGAGAATTTTTGAAAAATGTGCAAATTACAAGAGTGTTGAAAAAAAACGGTATCCGGAGCAGAATACAGAAAAACTTTTACTACAAAAGTTGTAGCAAATTGTGCCCTTAACACAATGGTCTGTAACTTTTTTGCTCCCAGATGCATCAATGTAGAGAATTTTTGAAAAATGTGCAAATTACAAGAGTGTTGAAAAAAAACGGTATCCGGAGCAGAATACAGAAAAACTTTTACTACAAAAGTTTTAGCAAATTGTGCCCTTAACACAATGGTCTGTAACTTTTTTGCTCCCAGATGCATCAATGTAGAGAATTTTTGAAAAATGTGCAAATTACAAGAGTGTTGAAAAAAAACGGTATCCGGAGCAGAATACAGAAAAACTTTTACTACAAAAGTTGTAGCAAATTGTGCCCTTAACACAATGGTCTGTAACTTTTTTGCTCCCAGATGCATCAATGTAGAGAATTTTTGAAAAATGTGCAAATTACAAGAGTGTTGAAAAAAAACGGTATCCGGAGCAGAATACAGAAAAACTTTTACTACAAAAGTTGTAGCAAATTGTGCCCTTAACACAATGGTCTGTAACTTTTTTGCTCCCAGATGCATCAATGTAGAGAATTTTTGAAAAATGTGCAAATTACAAGAGTGTTGAAAAAAAACGGTATCCGGAGCAGAATACAGAAAAACTTTTACTACAAAAGTTTTAGCAAATTGTGCCCTTAACACAATGGTCTGTAACTTTTTTGCTCCCAGATGCATCAATGTAGAGAATTTTTGAAAAATGTGCAAATTACAAGAGTGTTGAAAAAAAACGGTATCCGGAGCAGAATACAGAAAAACTTTTACTACAAAAGTTGTAGCAAATTGTGCCCTTAACACAATGGTCTGTAACTTTTTTGCTCCCAGATGCACCAATGTGGAGATTTTTTCAAGAATGTGGAAATTACAAGAGTGTTGAAAAAAAACGGTATCCGGAGCAGAATACAGAAAAACTTTTACTACAAAAGTTGTAGCAAATTGTGCCCTTAACACAATGGTCTGTAACTTTTTTGCTCCCAGATGCATCAATGTAGAGAATTTTTGAAAAATGTGCAAATTACAAGAGTGTTGAAAAAAAACGGTATCCGGAGCAGAATACAGAAAAACTTTTACTACAAAAGTTTTAGCAAATTGTGCCCTTAACACAATGGTCTGTAACTTTTTTGCTCCCAGATGCATCAATGTAGAGAATTTTTGAAAAATGTGCAAATTACAAGAGTGTTGAAAAAAAACGGTATCCGGAGCAGAATACAGACAAACTTTTACTACAAAAGTTGTAGCAAATTGTGCCCTTAACACAATGGTCTGTAACTTTTTTGCTCCCAGATGCACCAATGTGGAGATTTTTTCAAGAATGTGGAAATTACAAGAGTGTTGAAAAAAAACGGTATCCGGAGCAGAATACAGAAAAACTTTTACTACAAAAGTTGTAGCAAATTGTGCCCTTAACACAATGGTCTGTAACTTTTTTGCTCCCAGATGCATCAATGTAGAGAATTTTTGAAAAATGTGCAAATTACAAGAGTGTTGAAAAAAAACGGTATCCGGAGCAGAATACAGAAAAACTTTTACTACAAAAGTTGTAGCAAATTGTGCCCTTAACACAATGGTCTGTAACTTTTTTGCTCCCAGATGCATCAATGTAGAGAATTTTTGAAAAATGTGCAAATTACAAGAGTGTTGAAAAAAAACGGTATCCGGAGCAGAATACAGAAAAACTTTTACTACAAAAGTTGTAGCAAATTGTGCCCTTAACACAATGGTCTGTAACTTTTTTGCTCCCAGATGCATCAATGTAGAGAATTTTTGAAAAATGTGCAAATTACAAGAGTGTTGAAAAAAAACGGTATCCGGAGCAGAATACAGAAAAACTTTTACTACAAAAGTTTTAGCAAATTGTGCCCTTAACACAATGGTCTGTAACTTTTTTGCTCCCAGATGCATCAATGTAGAGAATTTTTGAAAAATGTGCAAATTACAAGAGTGTTGAAAAAAAACGGTATCCGGAGCAGAATACAGACAAACTTTTACTACAAAAGTTGTAGCAAATTGTGCCCTTAACACAATGGTCTGTAACTTTTTTGCTCCCAGATGCACCAATGTGGAGATTTTTTCAAGAATGTGGAAATTACAAGAGTGTTGAAAAAAAACGGTATCCGGAGCAGAATACAGAAAAACTTTTACTACAAAAGTTGTAGCAAATTGTGCCCTTAACACAATGGTCTGTAACTTTTTTGCTCCCAGATGCATCAATGTAGAGAATTTTTGAAAAATGTGCAAATTACAAGAGTGTTGAAAAAAAACGGTATCCGGAGCAGAATACAGAAAAACTTTTACTACAAAAGTTTTAGCAAATTGTGCCCTTAACACAATGGTCTGTAACTTTTTTGCTCCCAGATGCATCAATGTAGAGAATTTTTGAAAAATGTGCAAATTACAAGAGTGTTGAAAAAAAACGGTATCCGGAGCAGAATACAGACAAACTTTTACTACAAAAGTTGTAGCAAATTGTGCCCTTAACACAATGGTCTGTAACTTTTTTGCTCCCAGATGCACCAATGTGGAGATTTTTTCAAGAATGTGGAAATTACAAGAGTGTTGAAAAAAAACGGTATCCGGAGCAGAATACAGAAAAACTTTTACTACAAAAGTTGTAGCAAATTGTGCCCTTAACACAATGGTCTGTAACTTTTTTGCTCCCAGATGCATCAATGTAGAGAATTTTTGAAAAATGTGCAAATTACAAGAGTGTTGAAAAAAAACGGTATCCGGAGCAGAATACAGAAAAACTTTTACTACAAAAGTTGTAGCAAATTGTGCCCTTAACACAATGGTCTGTAACTTTTTTGCTCCCAGATGCATCAATGTAGAGAATTTTTGAAAAATGTGCAAATTACAAGAGTGTTGAAAAAAAACGGTATCCGGAGCAGAATACAGAAAAACTTTTACTACAAAAGTTGTAGCAAATTGTGCCCTTAACACAATGGTCTGTAACTTTTTTGCTCCCAGATGCATCAATGTAGAGAATTTTTGAAAAATGTGCAAATTACAAGAGTGTTGAAAAAAAACGGTATCCGGAGCAGAATACAGAAAAACTTTTACTACAAAAGTTTTAGCAAATTGTGCCCTTAACACAATGGTCTGTAACTTTTTTGCTCCCAGATGCATCAATGTAGAGAATTTTTGAAAAATGTGCAAATTACAAGAGTGTTGAAAAAAAACGGTATCCGGAGCAGAATACAGACAAACTTTTACTACAAAAGTTGTAGCAAATTGTGCCCTTAACACAATGGTCTGTAACTTTTTTGCTCCCAGATGCACCAATGTGGAGATTTTTTCAAGAATGTGGAAATTACAAGAGTGTTGAAAAAAAACGGTATCCGGAGCAGAATACAGAAAAACTTTTACTACAAAAGTTGTAGCAAATTGTGCCCTTAACACAATGGTCTGTAACTTTTTTGCTCCCAGATGCATCAATGTAGAGAATTTTTGAAAAATGTGCAAATTACAAGAGTGTTGAAAAAAAACGGTATCCGGAGCAGAATACAGAAAAACTTTTACTACAAAAGTTTTAGCAAATTGTGCCCTTAACACAATGGTCTGTAACTTTTTTGCTCCCAGATGCATCAATGTAGAGAATTTTTGAAAAATGTGCAAATTACAAGAGTGTTGAAAAAAAACGGTATCCGGAGCAGAATACAGACAAACTTTTACTACAAAAGTTGTAGCAAATTGTGCCCTTAACACAATGGTCTGTAACTTTTTTGCTCCCAGATGCACCAATGTGGAGATTTTTTCAAGAATGTGGAAATTACAAGAGTGTTGAAAAAAAACGGTATCCGGAGCAGAATACAGAAAAACTTTTACTACAAAAGTTGTAGCAAATTGTGCCCTTAACACAATGGTCTGTAACTTTTTTGCTCCCAGATGCATCAATGTAGAGAATTTTTGAAAAATGTGCAAATTACAAGAGTGTTGAAAAAAAACGGTATCCGGAGCAGAATACAGAAAAACTTTTACTACAAAAGTTGTAGCAAATTGTGCCCTTAACACAATGGTCTGTAACTTTTTTGCTCCCAGATGCATCAATGTAGAGAATTTTTGAAAAATGTGCAAATTACAAGAGTGTTGAAAAAAAACGGTATCCGGAGCAGAATACAGAAAAACTTTTACTACAAAAGTTTTAGCAAATTGTGCCCTTAACACAATGGTCTGTAACTTTTTTGCTCCCAGATGCATCAATGTAGAGAATTTTTGAAAAATGTGCAAATTACAAGAGTGTTGAAAAAAAACGGTATCCGGAGCAGAATACAGACAAACTTTTACTACAAAAGTTGTAGCAAATTGTGCCCTTAACACAATGGTCTGTAACTTTTTTGCTCCCAGATGCACCAATGTGGAGATTTTTTCAAGAATGTGGAAATTACAAGAGTGTTGAAAAAAAACGGTATCCGGAGCAGAATACAGAAAAACTTTTACTACAAAAGTTGTAGCAAATTGTGCCCTTAACACAATGGTCTGTAACTTTTTTGCTCCCAGATGCATCAATGTAGAGAATTTTTGAAAAATGTGCAAATTACAAGAGTGTTGAAAAAAAACGGTATCCGGAGCAGAATACAGAAAAACTTTTACTACAAAAGTTTTAGCAAATTGTGCCCTTAACACAATGGTCTGTAACTTTTTTGCTCCCAGATGCATCAATGTAGAGAATTTTTGAAAAATGTGCAAATTACAAGAGTGTTGAAAAAAAACGGTATCCGGAGCAGAATACAGACAAACTTTTACTACAAAAGTTGTAGCAAATTGTGCCCTTAACACAATGGTCTGTAACTTTTTTGCTCCCAGATGCACCAATGTGGAGATTTTTTCAAGAATGTGGAAATTACAAGAGTGTTGAAAAAAAACGGTATCCGGAGCAGAATACAGAAAAACTTTTACTACAAAAGTTGTAGCAAATTGTGCCCTTAACACAATGGTCTGTAACTTTTTTGCTCCCAGATGCATCAATGTAGAGAATTTTTGAAAAATGTGCAAATTACAAGAGTGTTGAAAAAAAACGGTATCCGGAGCAGAATACAGAAAAACTTTTACTACAAAAGTTGTAGCAAATTGTGCCCTTAACACAATGGTCTGTAACTTTTTTGCTCCCATATGCATCAATGTAGAGAATTTTTGAAAAATGTGCAAATTACAAGAGTGTTGAAAGAAAACGGTATCCGGAGCAGAATACAGACAAACTTTTACTACAAAAGTTGTAGCAAATTGTGCCCTTAACACAATGGTCTGTAACTTTTTTGCTCCCAGATGCACCAATGTGGAGATTTTTTCAAGAATGTGGAAATTACAAGAGTGTTGAAAAAAAACGGTATCCGGAGCAGAATACAGACAAACTTTTACTACAAAAGTTGTAGCAAATTGTGCCCTTAACACAATGGTCTGTAACTTTTTTGCTCCCAGATGCATCAATGTGGAGATTTTTTCAAGAATGTGGAAATTACAAGAGTGTTGAAAAAAAACGGTATCCGGAGCAGAATACAGAAAAACTTTTACTACAAAAGTTGTAGCAAATTGTGCCCTTAACACAATGGTCTGTAACTTTTTTGCTCCCAGATGCATCAATGTAGAGAATTTTTGAAAAATGTGCAAATTACAAGAGTGTTGAAAAAAAACGGTATCGGGAGCAGAATACAGAAAAACTTTTACTACAAAAGTTTTAGCAAATTGTGCCCTTAACACAATGGTCTGTAACTTTTTTGCTCCCATATGCATCAATGTAGAGAATTTTTGAAAAATGTGCAAATTACAAGAGTGTTGAAAGAAAACGGTATCCGGAGCAGAATACAGACAAACTTTTACTACAAAAGTTGTAGCAAATTGTGCCCTTAACACAATGGTCTGTAACTTTTTTGCTCCCAGATGCACCAATGTGGAGATTTTTTCAAGAATGTGGAAATTACAAGAGTGTTGAAAAAAAACGGTATCCGGAGCAGAATACAGACAAACTTTTACTACAAAAGTTGTAGCAAATTGTGCCCTTAACACAATGGTCTGTAACTTTTTTGCTCCCAGATGCACCAATGTGGAGATTTTTTCAAGAATGTGGAAATTACAAGAGTGTTGAAAAAAAACGGTATCCGGAGCAGAATACAGAAAAACTTTTACTACAAAAGTTGTAGCAAATTGTGCCCTTAACACAATGGTCTGTAACTTTTTTGCTCCCAGATGCATCAATGTAGAGAATTTTTGAAAAATGTGCAAATTACAAGAGTGTTGAAAAAAAACGGTATCCGGAGCAGAATACAGACAAACTTTTACTACAAAAGTTGTAGCAAATTGTGCCCTTAACACAATGGTCTGTAACTTTTTTGCTCCCAGATGCACCAATGTGGAGATTTTTTCAAGAATGTGGAAATTACAAGAGTGTTGAAAAAAAACGGTATCCGGAGCAGAATACAGAAAAACTTTTACTACAAAAGTTGTAGCAAATTGTGCCCTTAACACAATGGTCTGTAACTTTTTTGCTCCCAGATGCATCAATGTAGAGAATTTTTGAAAAATGTGCAAATTACAAGAGTGTTGAAAAAAAACGGTATCCGGAGCAGAATACAGACAAACTTTTACTACAAAAGTTGTAGCAAATTGTGCCCTTAACACAATGGTCTGTAACTTTTTTGCTCCCAGATGCATCAATGTAGAGAATTTTTGAAAAATGTGCAAATTACAAGAGTGTTGAAAAAAAAACGGTATCCGGAGCAGAATACAGACAAACTTTTACTACAAAAGTTGTAGCAAATTGTGCCCTTAACACAATGGTCTGTAACTTTTTTGCTCCCAGATGCACCAATGTGGAGATTTTTTCAAGAATGTGGAAATTACAAGAGTGTTGAAAAAAAACGGTATCCGGAGCAGAATACAGAAAAACTTTTACTACAAAAGTTGTAGCAAATTGTGCCCTTAACACAATGGTCTGTAACTTTTTTGCTCCCAGATGCATCAATGTAGAGAATTTTTGAAAAATGTGCAAATTACAAGAGTGTTGAAAAAAAACGGTATCCGGAGCAGAATACAGAAAAACTTTTACTACAAAAGTTGTAGCAAATTGTGCCCTTAACACAATGGTCTGTAACTTTTTTGCTCCCAGATGCATCAATGTAGAGAATTTTTGAAAAATGTGCAAATTACAAGAGTGTTGAAAAAAAACGGTATCCGGAGCAGAATACAGACAAACTTTTACTACAAAAGTTGTAGCAAATTGTGCCCTTAACACAATGGTCTGTAACTTTTTTGCTCCCAGATGCACCAATGTGGAGATTTTTTCAAGAATGTGGAAATTACAAGAGTGTTGAAAAAAAACGGTATCCGGAGCAGAATACAGAAAAACTTTTACTACAAAAGTTGTAGCAAATTGTGCCCTTAACACAATGGTCTGTAACTTTTTTGCTCCCAGATGCATCAATGTAGAGAATTTTTGAAAAATGTGCAAATTACAAGAGTGTTGAAAAAAAACGGTATCCGGAGCAGAATACAGACAAACTTTTACTACAAAAGTTGTAGCAAATTGTGCCCTTAACACAATGGTCTGTAACTTTTTTGCTCCCAGATGCATCAATGTAGAGAATTTTTGAAAAATGTGCAAATTACAAGAGTGTTGAAAAAAAACGGTATCCGGAGCAGAATACAGACAAACTTTTACTACAAAAGTTGTAGCAAATTGTGCCCTTAACACAATGGTCTGTAACTTTTTTGCTCCCAGATGCACCAATGTGGAGATTTTTTCAAGAATGTGGAAATTACAAGAGTGTTGAAAAAAAACGGTATCCGGAGCAGAATACAGAAAAACTTTTACTACAAAAGTTGTAGCAAATTGTGCCCTTAACACAATGGTCTGTAACTTTTTTGCTCCCAGATGCATCAATGTAGAGAATTTTTGAAAAATGTGCAAATTACAAGAGTGTTGAAAAAAAACGGTATCCGGAGCAGAATACAGACAAACTTTTACTACAAAAGTTGTAGCAAATTGTACCCTTAACACAATGGTCTGTAACTTTTTTGCTCCCAGATGCACCAATGTGGAGATTTTTTCAAGAATGTGGAAATTACAAGAGTGTTGAAAAAAAACGGTATCCGGAGCAGAATACAGAAAAACTTTTACTACAAAAGTTGTAGCAAATTGTGCCCTTAACACAATGGTCTGTAACTTTTTTGCTCCCAGATGCACCAATGTGGAGATTTTTTCAAGAATGTGGAAATTACAAGAGTGTTGAAAAAAAACGGTATCCGGAGCAGAATACAGAAAAACTTTTACTACAAAAGTTGTAGCAAATTGTGCCCTTAACACAATGGTCTGTAACTTTTTTGCTCCCAGATGCATCAATGTAGAGAATTTTTGAAAAATGTGGAAATTACAAGAGTGTTGAAAAAAAACGGTATCCGGAGCAGAATACAGACAAACTTTTACTACAAAAGTTGTAGCAAATTGTGCCCTTAACACAATGGTCTGTAACTTTTTTGCTCCCAGATGCACCAATGTGGAGATTTTTTCAAGAATGTGGAAATTACAAGAGTGTTGAAAAAAAACGGTATCCGGAGCAGAATACAGAAAAACTTTTACTACAAAAGTTGTAGCAAATTGTGCCCTTAACACAATGGTCTGTAACTTTTTTGCTCCCAGATGCATCAATGTAGAGAATTTTTGAAAAATGTGCAAATTACAAGAGTGTTGAAAAAAAACGGTATCCGGAGCAGAATACAGACAAACTTTTACTACAAAAGTTGTAGCAAATTGTGCCCTTAACACAATGGTCTGTAACTTTTTTGCTCCCAGATGCATCAATGTAGAGAATTTTTGAAAAATGTGCAAATTACAAGAGTGTTGAAAGAAAACGGTATCCGGAGCAGAATACAGACAAACTTTTACTACAAAAGTTGTAGCAAATTGTGCCCTTAACACAATGGTCTGTAACTTTTTTGCTCCCAGATGCACCAATGTGGAGATTTTTTCAAGAATGTGGAAATTACAAGAGTGTTGAAAAAAAACGGTATCCGGAGCAGAATACAGACAAACTTTTACTACAAAAGTTGTAGCAAATTGTGCCCTTAACACAATGGTCTGTAACTTTTTTGCTCCCAGATGCACCAATGTGGAGATTTTTTCAAGAATGTGGAAATTACAAGAGTGTTGAAAAAAAACGGTATCCGGAGCAGAATACAGACAAACTTTTACTACAAAAGTTGTAGCAAATTGTGCCCTTAACACAATGGTCTGTAACTTTTTTGCTCCCAGATGCATCAATGTGGAGATTTTTTCAAGAATGTGGAAATTACAAGAGTGTTGAAAAAAAACGGTATCCGGAGCAGAATACAGAAAAACTTTTACTACAAAAGTTGTAGCAAATTGTGCCCTTAACACAATGGTCTGTAACTTTTTTGCTCCCAGATGCATCAATGTAGAGAATTTTTGAAAAATGTGCAAATTACAAGAGTGTTGAAAAAAAACGGTATCCGGAGCAGAATACAGAAAAACTTTTACTACAAAAGTTGTAGCAAATTGTGCCCTTAACACAATGGTCTGTAACTTTTTTGCTCCCAGATGCATCAATGTAGAGAATTTTTGAAAAATGTGCAAATTACAAGAGTGTTGAAAAAAAACGGTATCCGGAGCAGAATACAGAAAAACTTTTACTACAAAAGTTTTAGCAAATTGTGCCCTTAACACAATGGTCTGTAACTTTTTTGCTCCCAGATGCATCAATGTAGAGAATTTTTGAAAAATGTGCAAATTACAAGAGTGTTGAAAAAAAACGGTATCCGGAGCAGAATACAGACAAACTTTTACTACAAAAGTTGTAGCAAATTGTGCCCTTAACACAATGGTCTGTAACTTTTTTGCTCCCAGATGCACCAATGTGGAGATTTTTTCAAGAATGTGGAAATTACAAGAGTGTTGAAAAAAAACGGTATCCGGAGCAGAATACAGAAAAACTTTTACTACAAAAGTTGTAGCAAATTGTGCCCTTAACACAATGGTCTGTAACTTTTTTGCTCCCAGATGCATCAATGTAGAGAATTTTTGAAAAATGTGCAAATTACAAGAGTGTTGAAAAAAAACGGTATCCGGAGCAGAATACAGACAAACTTTTACTACAAAAGTTGTAGCAAATTGTGCCCTTAACACAATGGTCTGTAACTTTTTTGCTCCCAGATGCATCAATGTAGAGAATTTTTGAAAAATGTGCAAATTACAAGAGTGTTGAAAGAAAACGGTATCCGGAGCAGAATACAGACAAACTTTTACTACAAAAGTTGTAGCAAATTGTGCCCTTAACACAATGGTCTGTAACTTTTTTGCTCCCAGATGCACCAATGTGGAGATTTTTTCAAGAATGTGGAAATTACAAGAGTGTTGAAAAAAAACGGTATCCGGAGCAGAATACAGACAAACTTTTACTACAAAAGTTGTAGCAAATTGTGCCCTTAACACAATGGTCTGTAACTTTTTTGCTCCCAGATGCACCAATGTGGAGATTTTTTCAAGAATGTGGAAATTACAAGAGTGTTGAAAAAAAACGGTATCCGGAGCAGAATACAGACAAACTTTTACTACAAAAGTTGTAGCAAATTGTGCCCTTAACACAATGGTCTGTAACTTTTTTGCTCCCAGATGCATCAATGTGGAGATTTTTTCAAGAATGTGGAAATTACAAGAGTGTTGAAAAAAAACGGTATCCGGAGCAGAATACAGAAAAACTTTTACTACAAAAGTTGTAGCAAATTGTGCCCTTAACACAATGGTCTGTAACTTTTTTGCTCCCAGATGCATCAATGTAGAGAATTTTTGAAAAATGTGCAAATTACAAGAGTGTTGAAAAAAAACGGTATCCGGAGCAGAATACAGAAAAACTTTTACTACAAAAGTTGTAGCAAATTGTGCCCTTAACACAATGGTCTGTAACTTTTTTGCTCCCAGATGCATCAATGTAGAGAATTTTTGAAAAATGTGCAAATTACAAGAGTGTTGAAAAAAAACGGTATCCGGAGCAGAATACAGAAAAACTTTTACTACAAAAGTTTTAGCAAATTGTGCCCTTAACACAATGGTCTGTAACTTTTTTGCTCCCAGATGCATCAATGTAGAGAATTTTTGAAAAATGTGCAAATTACAAGAGTGTTGAAAAAAAACGGTATCCGGAGCAGAATACAGACAAACTTTTACTACAAAAGTTGTAGCAAATTGTGCCCTTAACACAATGGTCTGTAACTTTTTTGCTCCCAGATGCACCAATGTGGAGATTTTTTCAAGAATGTGGAAATTACAAGAGTGTTGAAAAAAAACGGTATCCGGAGCAGAATACAGAAAAACTTTTACTACAAAAGTTGTAGCAAATTGTGCCCTTAACACAATGGTCTGTAACTTTTTTGCTCCCAGATGCATCAATGTAGAGAATTTTTGAAAAATGTGCAAATTACAAGAGTGTTGAAAAAAAACGGTATCCGGAGCAGAATACAGACAAACTTTTACTACAAAAGTTGTAGCAAATTGTGCCCTTAACACAATGGTCTGTAACTTTTTTGCTCCCAGATGCACCAATGTGGAGATTTTTTCAAGAATGTGGAAATTACAAGAGTGTTGAAAAAAAACGGTATCCGGAGCAGAATACAGAAAAACTTTTACTACAAAAGTTGTAGCAAATTGTGCCCTTAACACAATGGTCTGTAACTTTTTTGCTCCCAGATGCATCAATGTAGAGAATTTTTGAAAAATGTGCAAATTACAAGAGTGTTGAAAAAAAACGGTATCCGGAGCAGAATACAGACAAACTTTTACTACAAAAGTTGTAGCAAATTGTACCCTTAACACAATGGTCTGTAACTTTTTTGCTCCCAGATGCACCAATGTGGAGATTTTTTCAAGAATGTGGAAATTACAAGAGTGTTGAAAAAAAACGGTATCCGGAGCAGAATACAGAAAAACTTTTACTACAAAAGTTGTAGCAAATTGTGCCCTTAACACAATGGTCTGTAACTTTTTTGCTCCCAGATGCACCAATGTGGAGATTTTTTCAAGAATGTGGAAATTACAAGAGTGTTGAAAAAAAACGGTATCCGGAGCAGAATACAGAAAAACTTTTACTACAAAAGTTGTAGCAAATTGTGCCCTTAACACAATGGTCTGTAACTTTTTTGCTCCCAGATGCATCAATGTAGAGAATTTTTGAAAAATGTGCAAATTACAAGAGTGTTGAAAAAAAACGGTATCCGGAGCAGAATACAGACAAACTTTTACTACAAAAGTTGTAGCAAATTGTGCCCTTAACACAATGGTCTGTAACTTTTTTGCTCCCAGATGCATCAATGTAGAGAATTTTTGAAAAATGTGCAAATTACAAGAGTGTTGAAAGAAAACGGTATCCGGAGCAGAATACAGACAAACTTTTACTACAAAAGTTGTAGCAAATTGTGCCCTTAACACAATGGTCTGTAACTTTTTTGCTCCCAGATGCACCAATGTGGAGATTTTTTCAAGAATGTGGAAATTACAAGAGTGTTGAAAAAAAACGGTATCCGGAGCAGAATACAGACAAACTTTTACTACAAAAGTTGTAGCAAATTGTGCCCTTAACACAATGGTCTGTAACTTTTTTGCTCCCAGATGCACCAATGTGGAGATTTTTTCAAGAATGTGGAAATTACAAGAGTGTTGAAAAAAAACGGTATCCGGAGCAGAATACAGACAAACTTTTACTACAAAAGTTGTAGCAAATTGTGCCCTTAACACAATGGTCTGTAACTTTTTTGCTCCCAGATGCATCAATGTGGAGATTTTTTCAAGAATGTGGAAATTACAAGAGTGTTGAAAAAAAACGGTATCCGGAGCAGAATACAGAAAAACTTTTACTACAAAAGTTGTAGCAAATTGTGCCCTTAACACAATGGTCTGTAACTTTTTTGCTCCCAGATGCATCAATGTAGAGAATTTTTGAAAAATGTGCAAATTACAAGAGTGTTGAAAAAAAACGGTATCCGGAGCAGAATACAGAAAAACTTTTACTACAAAAGTTGTAGCAAATTGTGCCCTTAACACAATGGTCTGTAACTTTTTTGCTCCCAGATGCATCAATGTAGAGAATTTTTGAAAAATGTGCAAATTACAAGAGTGTTGAAAAAAAACGGTATCCGGAGCAGAATACAGAAAAACTTTTACTACAAAAGTTTTAGCAAATTGTGCCCTTAACACAATGGTCTGTAACTTTTTTGCTCCCAGATGCATCAATGTAGAGAATTTTTGAAAAATGTGCAAATTACAAGAGTGTTGAAAAAAAACGGTATCCGGAGCAGAATACAGACAAACTTTTACTACAAAAGTTGTAGCAAATTGTGCCCTTAACACAATGGTCTGTAACTTTTTTGCTCCCAGATGCACCAATGTGGAGATTTTTTCAAGAATGTGGAAATTACAAGAGTGTTGAAAAAAAACGGTATCCGGAGCAGAATACAGAAAAACTTTTACTACAAAAGTTGTAGCAAATTGTGCCCTTAACACAATGGTCTGTAACTTTTTTGCTCCCAGATGCATCAATGTAGAGAATTTTTGAAAAATGTGCAAATTACAAGAGTGTTGAAAAAAAACGGTATCCGGAGCAGAATACAGAAAAACTTTTACTACAAAAGTTGTAGCAAGTTGTGCCCTTAACACAATGGTCTGTAACTTTTTTGCTCCCAGATGCATCAATGTAGAGAATTTTTGAAAAATGTGCAAATTACAAGAGTGTTGAAAAAAAACGGTATCCGGAGCAGAATACAGAAAAACTTTTACTACAAAAGTTGTAGCAAATTGTGCCCTTAACACAATGGTCTGTAACTTTTTTGCTCCCAGATGCATCAATGTAGAGAATTTTTGAAAAATGTGCAAATTACAAGAGTGTTGAAAAAAAACGGTATCCGGAGCAGAATACAGAAAAACTTTTACTACAAAAGTTTTAGCAAATTGTGCCCTTAACACAATGGTCTGTAACTTTTTTGCTCCCAGATGCATCAATGTAGAGAATTTTTGAAAAATGTGCAAATTACAAGAGTGTTGAAAAAAAACGGTATCCGGAGCAGAATACAGACAAACTTTTACTACAAAAGTTGTAGCAAATTGTGCCCTTAACACAATGGTCTGTAACTTTTTTGCTCCCAGATGCACCAATGTGGAGATTTTTTCAAGAATGTGGAAATTACAAGAGTGTTGAAAAAAAACGGTATCCGGAGCAGAATACAGAAAAACTTTTACTACAAAAGTTGTAGCAAATTGTGCCCTTAACACAATGGTCTGTAACTTTTTTGCTCCCAGATGCATCAATGTAGAGAATTTTTGAAAAATGTGCAAATTACAAGAGTGTTGAAAAAAAACGGTATCCGGAGCAGAATACAGAAAAACTTTTACTACAAAAGTTGTAGCAAATTGTGCCCTTAACACAATGGTCTGTAACTTTTTTGCTCCCATATGCATCAATGTAGAGAATTTTTGAAAAATGTGCAAATTACAAGAGTGTTGAAAGAAAACGGTATCCGGAGCAGAATACAGACAAACTTTTACTACAAAAGTTGTAGCAAATTGTGCCCTTAACACAATGGTCTGTAACTTTTTTGCTCCCAGATGCACCAATGTGGAGATTTTTTCAAGAATGTGGAAATTACAAGAGTGTTGAAAAAAAACGGTATCCGGAGCAGAATACAGACAAACTTTTACTACAAAAGTTGTAGCAAATTGTGCCCTTAACACAATGGTCTGTAACTTTTTTGCTCCCAGATGCATCAATGTGGAGATTTTTTCAAGAATGTGGAAATTACAAGAGTGTTGAAAAAAAACGGTATCCGGAGCAGAATACAGAAAAACTTTTACTACAAAAGTTGTAGCAAATTGTGCCCTTAACACAATGGTCTGTAACTTTTTTGCTCCCAGATGCATCAATGTAGAGAATTTTTGAAAAATGTGCAAATTACAAGAGTGTTGAAAAAAAACGGTATCGGGAGCAGAATACAGAAAAACTTTTACTACAAAAGTTTTAGCAAATTGTGCCCTTAACACAATGGTCTGTAACTTTTTTGCTCCCATATGCATCAATGTAGAGAATTTTTGAAAAATGTGCAAATTACAAGAGTGTTGAAAGAAAACGGTATCCGGAGCAGAATACAGACAAACTTTTACTACAAAAGTTGTAGCAAATTGTGCCCTTAACACAATGGTCTGTAACTTTTTTGCTCCCAGATGCACCAATGTGGAGATTTTTTCAAGAATGTGGAAATTACAAGAGTGTTGAAAAAAAACGGTATCCGGAGCAGAATACAGACAAACTTTTACTACAAAAGTTGTAGCAAATTGTGCCCTTAACACAATGGTCTGTAACTTTTTTGCTCCCAGATGCATCAATGTAGAGAATTTTTGAAAAATGTGCAAATTACAAGAGTGTTGAAAAAAAACGGTATCCGGAGCAGAATACAGAAAAACTTTTACTACAAAAGTTTTAGCAAATTGTGCCCTTAACACAATGGTCTGTAACTTTTTTGCTCCCAGATGCATCAATGTAGAGAATTTTTGAAAAATGTGCAAATTACAAGAGTGTTGAAAAAAAACGGTATCCGGAGCAGAATACAGACAAACTTTTACTACAAAAGTTGTAGCAAATTGTGCCCTTAACACAATGGTCTGTAACTTTTTTGCTCCCAGATGCACCAATGTGGAGATTTTTTCAAGAATGTGGAAATTACAAGAGTGTTGAAAAAAAACGGTATCCGGAGCAGAATACAGAAAAACTTTTACTACAAAAGTTGTAGCAAATTGTGCCCTTAACACAATGGTCTGTAACTTTTTTGCTCCCAGATGCATCAATGTAGAGAATTTTTGAAAAATGTGCAAATTACAAGAGTGTTGAAAAAAAACGGTATCCGGAGCAGAATACAGAAAAACTTTTACTACAAAAGTTGTAGCAAATTGTGCCCTTAACACAATGGTCTGTAACTTTTTTGCTCCCAGATGCATCAATGTAGAGAATTTTTGAAAAATGTGCAAATTACAAGAGTGTTGAAAAAAAACGGTATCCGGAGCAGAATACAGAAAAACTTTTACTACAAAAGTTGTAGCAAATTGTGCCCTTAACACAATGGTCTGTAACTTTTTTGCTCCCAGATGCATCAATGTAGAGAATTTTTGAAAAATGTGCAAATTACAAGAGTGTTGAAAAAAAACGGTATCCGGAGCAGAATACAGAAAAACTTTTACTACAAAAGTTTTAGCAAATTGTGCCCTTAACACAATGGTCTGTAACTTTTTTGCTCCCAGATGCATCAATGTAGAGAATTTTTGAAAAATGTGCAAATTACAAGAGTGTTGAAAAAAAACGGTATCCGGAGCAGAATACAGACAAACTTTTACTACAAAAGTTGTAGCAAATTGTGCCCTTAACACAATGGTCTGTAACTTTTTTGCTCCCAGATGCACCAATGTGGAGATTTTTTCAAGAATGTGGAAATTACAAGAGTGTTGAAAAAAAACGGTATCCGGAGCAGAATACAGAAAAACTTTTACTACAAAAGTTGTAGCAAATTGTGCCCTTAACACAATGGTCTGTAACTTTTTTGCTCCCAGATGCATCAATGTAGAGAATTTTTGAAAAATGTGCAAATTACAAGAGTGTTGAAAAAAAACGGTATCCGGAGCAGAATACAGAAAAACTTTTACTACAAAAGTTGTAGCAAATTGTGCCCTTAACACAATGGTCTGTAACTTTTTTGCTCCCATATGCATCAATGTAGAGAATTTTTGAAAAATGTGCAAATTACAAGAGTGTTGAAAGAAAACGGTATCCGGAGCAGAATACAGACAAACTTTTACTACAAAAGTTGTAGCAAATTGTGCCCTTAACACAATGGTCTGTAACTTTTTTGCTCCCAGATGCACCAATGTGGAGATTTTTTCAAGAATGTGGAAATTACAAGAGTGTTGAAAAAAAACGGTATCCGGAGCAGAATACAGACAAACTTTTACTACAAAAGTTGTAGCAAATTGTGCCCTTAACACAATGGTCTGTAACTTTTTTGCTCCCAGATGCATCAATGTGGAGATTTTTTCAAGAATGTGGAAATTACAAGAGTGTTGAAAAAAAACGGTATCCGGAGCAGAATACAGAAAAACTTTTACTACAAAAGTTGTAGCAAATTGTGCCCTTAACACAATGGTCTGTAACTTTTTTGCTCCCAGATGCATCAATGTAGAGAATTTTTGAAAAATGTGCAAATTACAAGAGTGTTGAAAAAAAACGGTATCCGGAGCAGAATACAGAAAAACTTTTACTACAAAAGTTTTAGCAAATTGTGCCCTTAACACAATGGTCTGTAACTTTTTTGCTCCCATATGCATCAATGTAGAGAATTTTTGAAAAATGTGCAAATTACAAGAGTGTTGAAAGAAAACGGTATCCGGAGCAGAATACAGACAAACTTTTACTACAAAAGTTGTAGCAAATTGTGCCCTTAACACAATGGTCTGTAACTTTTTTGCTCCCAGATGCACCAATGTGGAGATTTTTTCAAGAATGTGGAAATTACAAGAGTGTTGAAAAAAAACGGTATCCGGAGCAGAATACAGACAAACTTTTACTACAAAAGTTGTAGCAAATTGTGCCCTTAACACAATGGTCTGTAACTTTTTTGCTCCCAGATGCACCAATGTGGAGATTTTTTCAAGAATGTGGAAATTACAAGAGTGTTGAAAAAAAACGGTATCCGGAGCAGAATACAGAAAAACTTTTACTACAAAAGTTGTAGCAAATTGTGCCCTTAACACAATGGTCTGTAACTTTTTTGCTCCCAGATGCATCAATGTAGAGAATTTTTTAAAAATGTGCAAATTACAAGAGTGTTGAAAAAAAACGGTATCCGGAGCAGAATACAGAAAAACTTTTACTACAAAAGTTGTAGCAAATTGTGCCCTTAACACAATGGTCTGTAACTTTTTTGCTCCCAGATGCATCAATGTAGAGAATTTTTGAAAAATGTGCAAATTACAAGAGTGTTGAAAAAAAACGGTATCCGGAGCAGAATACAGACAAACTTTTACTACAAAAGTTGTAGCAAATTGTGCCCTTAACACAATGGTCTGTAACTTTTTTGCTCCCAGATGCACCAATGTGGAGATTTTTTCAAGAATGTGGAAATTACAAGAGTGTTGAAAAAAAACGGTATCCGGAGCAGAATACAGAAAAACTTTTACTACAAAAGTTGTAGCAAATTGTGCCCTTAACACAATGGTCTGTAACTTTTTTGCTCCCAGATGCATCAATGTAGAGAATTTTTGAAAAATGTGCAAATTACAAGAGTGTTGAAAAAAAACGGTATCCGGAGCAGAATACAGAAAAACTTTTACTACAAAAGTTGTAGCAAATTGTGCCCTTAACACAATGGTCTGTAACTTTTTTGCTCCCAGATGCATCAATGTAGAGAATTTTTGAAAAATGTGCAAATTACAAGAGTGTTGAAAAAAAACGGTATCCGGAGCAGAATACAGAAAAACTTTTACTACAAAAGTTTTAGCAAATTGTGCCCTTAACACAATGGTCTGTAACTTTTTTGCTCCCAGATGCATCAATGTAGAGAATTTTTGAAAAATGTGCAAATTACAAGAGTGTTGAAAAAAAACGGTATCCGGAGCAGAATACAGACAAACTTTTACTACAAAAGTTGTAGCAAATTGTGCCCTTAACACAATGGTCTGTAACTTTTTTGCTCCCAGATGCACCAATGTGGAGATTTTTTCAAGAATGTGGAAATTACAAGAGTGTTGAAAAAAAACGGTATCCGGAGCAGAATACAGAAAAACTTTTACTACAAAAGTTGTAGCAAATTGTGCCCTTAACACAATGGTCTGTAACTTTTTTGCTCCCAGATGCATCAATGTAGAGAATTTTTGAAAAATGTGCAAATTACAAGAGTGTTGAAAAAAAACGGTATCCGGAGCAGAATACAGAAAAACTTTTACTACAAAAGTTGTAGCAAATTGTGCCCTTAACACAATGGTCTGTAACTTTTTTGCTCCCAGATGCATCAATGTAGAGAATTTTTGAAAAATGTGCAAATTACAAGAGTGTTGAAAAAAAACGGTATCCGGAGCAGAATACAGAAAAACTTTTACTACAAAAGTTGTAGCAAATTGTGCCCTTAACACAATGGTCTGTAACTTTTTTGCTCCCAGATGCATCAATGTAGAGAATTTTTGAAAAATGTGCAAATTACAAGAGTGTTGAAAAAAAACGGTATCCGGAGCAGAATACAGAAAAACTTTTACTACAAAAGTTTTAGCAAATTGTGCCCTTAACACAATGGTCTGTAACTTTTTTGCTCCCAGATGCATCAATGTAGAGAATTTTTGAAAAATGTGCAAATTACAAGAGTGTTGAAAAAAAACGGTATCCGGAGCAGAATACAGACAAACTTTTACTACAAAAGTTGTAGCAAATTGTGCCCTTAACACAATGGTCTGTAACTTTTTTGCTCCCAGATGCACCAATGTGGAGATTTTTTCAAGAATGTGGAAATTACAAGAGTGTTGAAAAAAAACGGTATCCGGAGCAGAATACAGAAAAACTTTTACTACAAAAGTTGTAGCAAATTGTGCCCTTAACACAATGGTCTGTAACTTTTTTGCTCCCAGATGCATCAATGTAGAGAATTTTTGAAAAATGTGCAAATTACAAGAGTGTTGAAAAAAAACGGTATCCGGAGCAGAATACAGAAAAACTTTTACTACAAAAGTTTTAGCAAATTGTGCCCTTAACACAATGGTCTGTAACTTTTTTGCTCCCATATGCATCAATGTAGAGAATTTTTGAAAAATGTGCAAATTACAAGAGTGTTGAAAGAAAACGGTATCCGGAGCAGAATACAGACAAACTTTTACTACAAAAGTTGTAGCAAATTGTGCCCTTAACACAATGGTCTGTAACTTTTTTGCTCCCAGATGCACCAATGTGGAGATTTTTTCAAGAATGTGGAAATTACAAGAGTGTTGAAAAAAAACGGTATCCGGAGCAGAATACAGACAAACTTTTACTACAAAAGTTGTAGCAAATTGTGCCCTTAACACAATGGTCTGTAACTTTTTTGCTCCCAGATGCACCAATGTGGAGATTTTTTCAAGAATGTGGAAATTACAAGAGTGTTGAAAAAAAACGGTATCCGGAGCAGAATACAGAAAAACTTTTACTACAAAAGTTGTAGCAAATTGTGCCCTTAACACAATGGTCTGTAACTTTTTTGCTCCCAGATGCATCAATGTAGAGAATTTTTTAAAAATGTGCAAATTACAAGAGTGTTGAAAGAAAACGGTATCCGGAGCAGAATACAGACAAACTTTTACTACAAAAGTTGTAGCAAATTGTGCCCTTAACACAATGGTCTGTAACTTTTTTGCTCCCAGATGCACCAATGTGGAGATTTTTTCAAGAATGTGGAAATTACAAGAGTGTTGAAAAAAAACGGTATCCGGAGCAGAATACAGACAAACTTTTACTACAAAAGTTGTAGCAAATTGTGCCCTTAACACAATGGTCTGTAACTTTTTTGCTCCCAGATGCACCAATGTGGAGATTTTTTCAAGAATGTGGAAATTACAAGAGTGTTGAAAAAAAACGGTATCCGGAGCAGAATACAGAAAAACTTTTACTACAAAAGTTGTAGCAAATTGTGCCCTTAACACAATGGTCTGTAACTTTTTTGCTCCCAGATGCATCAATGTAGAGAATTTTTTAAAAATGTGCAAATTACAAGAGTGTTGAAAAAAAACGGTATCCGGAGCAGAATACAGAAAAACTTTTACTACAAAAGTTTTAGCAAATTGTGCCCTTAACACAATGGTCTGTAACTTTTTTGCTCCCATATGCATCAATGTAGAGAATTTTTGAAAAATGTGCAAATTACAAGAGTGTTGAAAGAAAACGGTATCCGGAGCAGAATACAGACAAACTTTTACTACAAAAGTTGTAGCAAATTGTGCCCTTAACACAATGGTCTGTAACTTTTTTGCTCCCAGATGCACCAATGTGGAGATTTTTTCAAGAATGTGGAAATTACAAGAGTGTTGAAAAAAAACGGTATCCGGAGCAGAATACAGACAAACTTTTACTACAAAAGTTGTAGCAAATTGTGCCCTTAACACAATGGTCTGTAACTTTTTTGCTCCCAGATGCACCAATGTGGAGATTTTTTCAAGAATGTGGAAATTACAAGAGTGTTGAAAAAAAACGGTATCCGGAGCAGAATACAGAAAAACTTTTACTACAAAAGTTGTAGCAAATTGTGCCCTTAACACAATGGTCTGTAACTTTTTTGCTCCCAGATGCATCAATGTAGAGAATTTTTGAAAAATGTGCAAATTACAAGAGTGTTGAAAAAAAACGGTATCCGGAGCAGAATACAGAAAAACTTTTACTACAAAAGTTGTAGCAAATTGTGCCCTTAACACAATGGTCTGTAACTTTTTTGCTCCCAGATGCATCAATGTAGAGAATTTTTGAAAAATGTGCAAATTACAAGAGTGTTGAAAAAAAACGGTATCCGGAGCAGAATACAGAAAAACTTTTACTACAAAAGTTTTAGCAAATTGTGCCCTTAACACAATGGTCTGTAACTTTTTTGCTCCCAGATGCATCAATGTAGAGAATTTTTGAAAAATGTGCAAATTACAAGAGTGTTGAAAAAAAACGGTATCCGGAGCAGAATACAGACAAACTTTTACTACAAAAGTTGTAGCAAATTGTGCCCTTAACACAATGGTCTGTAACTTTTTTGCTCCCAGATGCACCAATGTGGAGATTTTTTCAAGAATGTGGAAATTACAAGAGTGTTGAAAAAAAACGGTATCCGGAGCAGAATACAGAAAAACTTTTACTACAAAAGTTGTAGCAAATTGTGCCCTTAACACAATGGTCTGTAACTTTTTTGCTCCCAGATGCATCAATGTAGAGAATTTTTGAAAAATGTGCAAATTACAAGAGTGTTGAAAAAAAACGGTATCCGGAGCAGAATACAGAAAAACTTTTACTACAAAAGTTTTAGCAAATTGTGCCCTTAACACAATGGTCTGTAACTTTTTTGCTCCCATATGCATCAATGTAGAGAATTTTTGAAAAATGTGCAAATTACAAGAGTGTTGAAAGAAAACGGTATCCGGAGCAGAATACAGACAAACTTTTACTACAAAAGTTGTAGCAAATTGTGCCCTTAACACAATGGTCTGTAACTTTTTTGCTCCCAGATGCACCAATGTGGAGATTTTTTCAAGAATGTGGAAATTACAAGAGTGTTGAAAAAAAACGGTATCCGGAGCAGAATACAGACAAACTTTTACTACAAAAGTTGTAGCAAATTGTGCCCTTAACACAATGGTCTGTAACTTTTTTGCTCCCAGATGCACCAATGTGGAGATTTTTTCAAGAATGTGGAAATTACAAGAGTGTTGAAAAAAAACGGTATCCGGAGCAGAATACAGAAAAACTTTTACTACAAAAGTTGTAGCAAATTGTGCCCTTAACACAATGGTCTGTAACTTTTTTGCTCCCAGATGCATCAATGTAGAGAATTTTTTAAAAATGTGCAAATTACAAGAGTGTTGAAAGAAAACGGTATCCGGAGCAGAATACAGACAAACTTTTACTACAAAAGTTGTAGCAAATTGTGCCCTTAACACAATGGTCTGTAACTTTTTTGCTCCCAGATGCACCAATGTGGAGATTTTTTCAAGAATGTGGAAATTACAAGAGTGTTGAAAAAAAACGGTATCCGGAGCAGAATACAGACAAACTTTTACTACAAAAGTTGTAGCAAATTGTGCCCTTAACACAATGGTCTGTAACTTTTTTGCTCCCAGATGCACCAATGTGGAGATTTTTTCAAGAATGTGGAAATTACAAGAGTGTTGAAAAAAAACGGTATCCGGAGCAGAATACAGAAAAACTTTTACTACAAAAGTTGTAGCAAATTGTGCCCTTAACACAATGGTCTGTAACTTTTTTGCTCCCAGATGCATCAATGTAGAGAATTTTTTAAAAATGTGCAAATTACAAGAGTGTTGAAAAAAAACGGTATCCGGAGCAGAATACAGAAAAACTTTTACTACAAAAGTTTTAGCAAATTGTGCCCTTAACACAATGGTCTGTAACTTTTTTGCTCCCATATGCATCAATGTAGAGAATTTTTGAAAAATGTGCAAATTACAAGAGTGTTGAAAGAAAACGGTATCCGGAGCAGAATACAGACAAACTTTTACTACAAAAGTTGTAGCAAATTGTGCCCTTAACACAATGGTCTGTAACTTTTTTGCTCCCAGATGCACCAATGTGGAGATTTTTTCAAGAATGTGGAAATTACAAGAGTGTTGAAAAAAAACGGTATCCGGAGCAGAATACAGACAAACTTTTACTACAAAAGTTGTAGCAAATTGTGCCCTTAACACAATGGTCTGTAACTTTTTTGCTCCCAGATGCACCAATGTGGAGATTTTTTCAAGAATGTGGAAATTACAAGAGTGTTGAAAAAAAACGGTATCCGGAGCAGAATACAGAAAAACTTTTACTACAAAAGTTGTAGCAAATTGTGCCCTTAACACAATGGTCTGTAACTTTTTTGCTCCCAGATGCATCAATGTAGAGAATTTTTTAAAAATGTGCAAATTACAAGAGTGTTGAAAAAAAACGGTATCCGGAGCAGAATACAGAAAAACTTTTACTACAAAAGTTGTAGCAAATTGTGCCCTTAACACAATGGTCTGTAACTTTTTTGCTCCCAGATGCATCAATGTAGAGAATTTTTGAAAAATGTGCAAATTACAAGAGTGTTGAAAAAAAACGGTATCCGGAGCAGAATACAGACAAACTTTTACTACAAAAGTTGTAGCAAATTGTGCCCTTAACACAATGGTCTGTAACTTTTTTGCTCCCAGATGCACCAATGTGGAGATTTTTTCAAGAATGTGGAAATTACAAGAGTGTTGAAAAAAAACGGTATCCGGAGCAGAATACAGAAAAACTTTTACTACAAAAGTTGTAGCAAATTGTGCCCTTAACACAATGGTCTGTAACTTTTTTGCTCCCAGATGCATCAATGTAGAGAATTTTTGAAAAATGTGCAAATTACAAGAGTGTTGAAAAAAAACGGTATCCGGAGCAGAATACAGAAAAACTTTTACTACAAAAGTTGTAGCAAATTGTGCCCTTAACACAATGGTCTGTAACTTTTTTGCTCCCAGATGCATCAATGTAGAGAATTTTTGAAAAATGTGCAAATTACAAGAGTGTTGAAAAAAAACGGTATCCGGAGCAGAATACAGAAAAACTTTTACTACAAAAGTTTTAGCAAATTGTGCCCTTAACACAATGGTCTGTAACTTTTTTGCTCCCAGATGCATCAATGTAGAGAATTTTTGAAAAATGTGCAAATTACAAGAGTGTTGAAAAAAAACGGTATCCGGAGCAGAATACAGACAAACTTTTACTACAAAAGTTGTAGCAAATTGTGCCCTTAACACAATGGTCTGTAACTTTTTTGCTCCCAGATGCACCAATGTGGAGATTTTTTCAAGAATGTGGAAATTACAAGAGTGTTGAAAAAAAACGGTATCCGGAGCAGAATACAGAAAAACTTTTACTACAAAAGTTGTAGCAAATTGTGCCCTTAACACAATGGTCTGTAACTTTTTTGCTCCCAGATGCATCAATGTAGAGAATTTTTGAAAAATGTGCAAATTACAAGAGTGTTGAAAAAAAACGGTATCCGGAGCAGAATACAGAAAAACTTTTACTACAAAAGTTGTAGCAAATTGTGCCCTTAACACAATGGTCTGTAACTTTTTTGCTCCCAGATGCATCAATGTAGAGAATTTTTGAAAAATGTGCAAATTACAAGAGTGTTGAAAAAAAACGGTATCCGGAGCAGAATACAGAAAAACTTTTACTACAAAAGTTGTAGCAAATTGTGCCCTTAACACAATGGTCTGTAACTTTTTTGCTCCCAGATGCATCAATGTAGAGAATTTTTGAAAAATGTGCAAATTACAAGAGTGTTGAAAAAAAACGGTATCCGGAGCAGAATACAGAAAAACTTTTACTACAAAAGTTTTAGCAAATTGTGCCCTTAACACAATGGTCTGTAACTTTTTTGCTCCCAGATGCATCAATGTAGAGAATTTTTGAAAAATGTGCAAATTACAAGAGTGTTGAAAAAAAACGGTATCCGGAGCAGAATACAGACAAACTTTTACTACAAAAGTTGTAGCAAATTGTGCCCTTAACACAATGGTCTGTAACTTTTTTGCTCCCAGATGCACCAATGTGGAGATTTTTTCAAGAATGTGGAAATTACAAGAGTGTTGAAAAAAAACGGTATCCGGAGCAGAATACAGAAAAACTTTTACTACAAAAGTTGTAGCAAATTGTGCCCTTAACACAATGGTCTGTAACTTTTTTGCTCCCAGATGCATCAATGTAGAGAATTTTTGAAAAATGTGCAAATTACAAGAGTGTTGAAAAAAAACGGTATCCGGAGCAGAATACAGAAAAACTTTTACTACAAAAGTTTTAGCAAATTGTGCCCTTAACACAATGGTCTGTAACTTTTTTGCTCCCATATGCATCAATGTAGAGAATTTTTGAAAAATGTGCAAATTACAAGAGTGTTGAAAGAAAACGGTATCCGGAGCAGAATACAGACAAACTTTTACTACAAAAGTTGTAGCAAATTGTGCCCTTAACACAATGGTCTGTAACTTTTTTGCTCCCAGATGCACCAATGTGGAGATTTTTTCAAGAATGTGGAAATTACAAGAGTGTTGAAAAAAAACGGTATCCGGAGCAGAATACAGACAAACTTTTACTACAAAAGTTGTAGCAAATTGTGCCCTTAACACAATGGTCTGTAACTTTTTTGCTCCCAGATGCACCAATGTGGAGATTTTTTCAAGAATGTGGAAATTACAAGAGTGTTGAAAAAAAACGGTATCCGGAGCAGAATACAGAAAAACTTTTACTACAAAAGTTGTAGCAAATTGTGCCCTTAACACAATGGTCTGTAACTTTTTTGCTCCCAGATGCATCAATGTAGAGAATTTTTTAAAAATGTGCAAATTACAAGAGTGTTGAAAAAAAACGGTATCCGGAGCAGAATACAGAAAAACTTTTACTACAAAAGTTGTAGCAAATTGTGCCCTTAACACAATGGTCTGTAACTTTTTTGCTCCCAGATGCATCAATGTAGAGAATTTTTGAAAAATGTGCAAATTACAAGAGTGTTGAAAAAAAACGGTATCCGGAGCAGAATACAGACAAACTTTTACTACAAAAGTTGTAGCAAATTGTGCCCTTAACACAATGGTCTGTAACTTTTTTGCTCCCAGATGCACCAATGTGGAGATTTTTTCAAGAATGTGGAAATTACAAGAGTGTTGAAAAAAAACGGTATCCGGAGCAGAATACAGAAAAACTTTTACTACAAAAGTTGTAGCAAATTGTGCCCTTAACACAATGGTCTGTAACTTTTTTGCTCCCAGATGCATCAATGTAGAGAATTTTTGAAAAATGTGCAAATTACAAGAGTGTTGAAAAAAAACGGTATCCGGAGCAGAATACAGAAAAACTTTTACTACAAAAGTTGTAGCAAATTGTGCCCTTAACACAATGGTCTGTAACTTTTTTGCTCCCATATGCATCAATGTAGAGAATTTTTGAAAAATGTGCAAATTACAAGAGTGTTGAAAGAAAACGGTATCCGGAGCAGAATACAGACAAACTTTTACTACAAAAGTTGTAGCAAATTGTGCCCTTAACACAATGGTCTGTAACTTTTTTGCTCCCAGATGCACCAATGTGGAGATTTTTTCAAGAATGTGGAAATTACAAGAGTGTTGAAAAAAAACGGTATCCGGAGCAGAATACAGACAAACTTTTACTACAAAAGTTGTAGCAAATTGTGCCCTTAACACAATGGTCTGTAACTTTTTTGCTCCCAGATGCATCAATGTGGAGATTTTTTCAAGAATGTGGAAATTACAAGAGTGTTGAAAAAAAACGGTATCCGGAGCAGAATACAGAAAAACTTTTACTACAAAAGTTGTAGCAAATTGTGCCCTTAACACAATGGTCTGTAACTTTTTTGCTCCCAGATGCATCAATGTAGAGAATTTTTGAAAAATGTGCAAATTACAAGAGTGTTGAAAAAAAACGGTATCCGGAGCAGAATACAGAAAAACTTTTACTACAAAAGTTGTAGCAAATTGTGCCCTTAACACAATGGTCTGTAACTTTTTTGCTCCCAGATGCATCAATGTAGAGAATTTTTGAAAAATGTGCAAATTACAAGAGTGTTGAAAAAAAACGGTATCCGGAGCAGAATACAGAAAAACTTTTACTACAAAAGTTGTAGCAAATTGTGCCCTTAACACAATGGTCTGTAACTTTTTTGCTCCCAGATGCATCAATGTGGAGATTTTTTCAAGAATGTGGAAATTACAAGAGTGTTGAAAAAAAACGGTATCCGGAGCAGAATACAGAAAAACTTTTACTACAAAAGTTGTAGCAAATTGTGCCCTTAACACAATGGTCTGTAACTTTTTTGCTCCCAGATGCATCAATGTAGAGAATTTTTGAAAAATGTGCAAATTACAAGAGTGTTGAAAAAAAACGGTATCCGGAGCAGAATACAGAAAAACTTTTACTACAAAAGTTGTAGCAAATTGTGCCCTTAACACAATGGTCTGTAACTTTTTTGCTCCCAGATGCATCAATGTGGAGATTTTTTCAAGAATGTGGAAATTACAAGAGTGTTGAAAAAAAACGGTATCCGGAGCAGAATACAGAAAAACTTTTACTACAAAAGTTGTAGCAAATTGTGCCCTTAACACAATGGTCTGTAACTTTTTTGCTCCCAGATGCATCAATGTAGAGAATTTTTGAAAAATGTGCAAATTACAAGAGTGTTGAAAAAAAACGGTATCCGGAGCAGAATACAGAAAAACTTTTACTACAAAAGTTGTAGCAAATTGTGCCCTTAACACAATGGTCTGTAACTTTTTTGCTCCCAGATGCATCAATGTAGAGAATTTTTGAAAAATGTGCAAATTACAAGAGTGTTGAAAAAAAACGGTATCCGGAGCAGAATACAGAAAAACTTTTACTACAAAAGTTGTAGCAAATTGTGCCCTTAACACAATGGTCTGTAACTTTTTTGCTCCCAGATGCATCAATGTGGAGATTTTTTCAAGAATGTGGAAATTACAAGAGTGTTGAAAAAAAACGGTATCCGGAGCAGAATACAGAAAAACTTTTACTACAAAAGTTGTAGCAAATTGTGCCCTTAACACAATGGTCTGTAACTTTTTTGCTCCCAGATGCATCAATGTAGAGAATTTTTGAAAAATGTGCAAATTACAAGAGTGTTGAAAAAAAACGGTATCCGGAGCAGAATACAGAAAAACTTTTACTACAAAAGTTGTAGCAAATTGTGCCCTTAACACAATGGTCTGTAACTTTTTTGCTCCCAGATGCATCAATGTGGAGATTTTTTCAAGAATGTGGAAATTACAAGAGTGTTGAAAAAAAACGGTATCCGGAGCAGAATACAGAAAAACTTTTACTACAAAAGTTGTAGCAAATTGTGCCCTTAACACAATGGTCTGTAACTTTTTTGCTCCCAGATGCATCAATGTAGAGAATTTTTGAAAAATGTGCAAATTACAAGAGTGTTGAAAAAAAACGGTATCCGGAGCAGAATACAGACAAACTTTTACTACAAAAGTTGTAGCAAATTGTACCCTTAACACAATGGTCTGTAACTTTTTTGCTCCCAGATGCACCAATGTGGAGATTTTTTCAAGAATGTGGAAATTACAAGAGTGTTGAAAAAAAACGGTATCCGGAGCAGAATACAGAAAAACTTTTACTACAAAAGTTGTAGCAAATTGTGCCCTTAACACAATGGTCTGTAACTTTTTTGCTCCCAGATGCATCAATGTAGAGAATTTTTGAAAAATGTGCAAATTACAAGAGTGTTGAAAAAAAACGGTATCCGGAGCAGAATACAGACAAACTTTTACTACAAAAGTTGTAGCAAATTGTGCCCTTAACACAATGGTCTGTAACTTTTTTGCTCCCAGATGCATCAATGTAGAGAATTTTTGAAAAATGTGCAAATTACAAGAGTGTTGAAAAAAAACGGTATCCGGAGCAGAATACAGAAAAACTTTTACTACAAAAGTTGTAGCAAATTGTGCCCTTAACACAATGGTCTGTAACTTTTTTGCTCCCAGATGCATCAATGTAGAGAATTTTTGAAAAATGTGCAAATTACAAGAGTGTTGAAAAAAAACGGTATCCGGAGCAGAATACAGAAAAACTTTTACTACAAAAGTTGTAGCAAATTGTGCCCTTAACACAATGGTCTGTAACTTTTTTGCTCCCAGATGCATCAATGTGGAGATTTTTTCAAGAATGTGGAAATTACAAGAGTGTTGAAAAAAAACGGTATCCGGAGCAGAATACAGAAAAACTTTTACTACAAAAGTTGTAGCAAATTGTGCCCTTAACACAATGGTCTGTAACTTTTTTGCTCCCAGATGCATCAATGTAGAGAATTTTTGAAAAATGTGCAAATTACAAGAGTGTTGAAAAAAAACGGTATCCGGAGCAGAATACAGAAAAACTTTTACTACAAAAGTTGTAGCAAATTGTGCCCTTAACACAATGGTCTGTAACTTTTTTGCTCCCAGATGCATCAATGTGGAGATTTTTTCAAGAATGTGGAAATTACAAGAGTGTTGAAAAAAAACGGTATCCGGAGCAGAATACAGAAAAACTTTTACTACAAAAGTTGTAGCAAATTGTGCCCTTAACACAATGGTCTGTAACTTTTTTGCTCCCAGATGCATCAATGTAGAGAATTTTTGAAAAATGTGCAAATTACAAGAGTGTTGAAAAAAAACGGTATCCGGAGCAGAATACAGACAAACTTTTACTACAAAAGTTGTAGCAAATTGTACCCTTAACACAATGGTCTGTAACTTTTTTGCTCCCAGATGCACCAATGTGGAGATTTTTTCAAGAATGTGGAAATTACAAGAGTGTTGAAAAAAAACGGTATCCGGAGCAGAATACAGAAAAACTTTTACTACAAAAGTTGTAGCAAATTGTGCCCTTAACACAATGGTCTGTAACTTTTTTGCTCCCAGATGCATCAATGTAGAGAATTTTTGAAAAATGTGCAAATTACAAGAGTGTTGAAAAAAAACGGTATCCGGAGCAGAATACAGACAAACTTTTACTACAAAAGTTGTAGCAAATTGTGCCCTTAACACAATGGTCTGTAACTTTTTTGCTCCCAGATGCACCAATGTGGAGATTTTTTCAAGAATGTGGAAATTACAAGAGTGTTGAAAAAAAACGGTATCCGGAGCAGAATACAGAAAAACTTTTACCACAAAAGTTGTAGCAAATTGTGCCCTTAACACAATGGTCTGTAACTTTTTTGCTCCCAGATGCATCAATGTAGAGAATTTTTTAAAAATGTGCAAATTACAAGAGTGTTGAAAAAAAACGGTATCCGGAGCAGAATACAGAAAAACTTTTACTACAAAAGTTGTAGCAAATTGTGCCCTTAACACAATGGTCTGTAACTTTTTTGCTCCCAGATGCATCAATGTGGAGATTTTTTCAAGAATGTGGAAATTACAAGAGTGTTGAAAAAAAACGGTATCCGGAGCAGAATACAGAAAAACTTTTACTACAAAAGTTGTAGCAAATTGTGCCCTTAACACAATGGTCTGTAACTTTTTTGCTCCCAGATGCATCAATGTAGAGAATTTTTGAAAAATGTGCAAAACAAGAGTGTTGAAAAAAAACGGTATCCGGAGCAGAATACAGACAAACTTTTACTACAAAAGTTGTAGCAAATTGTGCCCTTAACACAATGGTCTGTAACTTTTTTGCTCCCAGATGCACCAATGTGGAGATTTTTTCAAGAATGTGGAAATTACAAGAGTGTTGAAAAAAAACGGTATCCGGAGCAGAATACAGAAAAACTTTTACTACAAAAGTTGTAGCAAATTGTGCCCTTAACACAATGGTCTGTAACTTTTTTGCTCCCAGATGCATCAATGTAGAGAATTTTTGAAAAATGTGCAAATTACAAGAGTGTTGAAAAAAAACGGTATCCGGAGCAGAATACAGAAAAACTTTTACTACAAAAGTTGTAGCAAATTGTGCCCTTAACACAATGGTCTGTAACTTTTTTGCTCCCATATGCATCAATGTAGAGAATTTTTGAAAAATGTGCAAATTACAAGAGTGTTGAAAGAAAACGGTATCCGGAGCAGAATACAGACAAACTTTTACTACAAAAGTTGTAGCAAATTGTGCCCTTAACACAATGGTCTGTAACTTTTTTGCTCCCATATGCATCAATGTAGAGAATTTTTGAAAAATGTGCAAATTACAAGAGTGTTGAAAGAAAACGGTATCCGGAGCAGAATACAGACAAACTTTTACTACAAAAGTTGTAGCAAATTGTGCCCTTAACACAATGGTCTGTAACTTTTTTGCTCCCAGATGCACCAATGTGGAGATTTTTTCAAGAATGTGGAAATTACAAGAGTGTTGAAAAAAAACGGTATCCGGAGCAGAATACAGAAAAACTTTTACTACAAAAGTTGTAGCAAATTGTGCCCTTAACACAATGGTCTGTAACTTTTTTGCTCCCAGATGCATCAATGTAGAGAATTTTTGAAAAATGTGCAAATTACAAGAGTGTTGAAAAAAAACGGTATCCGGAGCAGAATACAGACAAACTTTTACTACAAAAGTTGTAGCAAATTGTGCCCTTAACACAATGGTCTGTAACTTTTTTGCTCCCAGATGCACCAATGTGGAGATTTTTTCAAGAATGTGGAAATTACAAGAGTGTTGAAAAAAAACGGTATCCGGAGCAGAATACAGAAAAACTTTTACCACAAAAGTTGTAGCAAATTGTGCCCTTAACACAATGGTCTGTAACTTTTTTGCTCCCAGATGCATCAATGTAGAGAATTTTTTAAAAATGTGCAAATTACAAGAGTGTTGAAAAAAAACGGTATCCGGAGCAGAATACAGAAAAACTTTTACTACAAAAGTTGTAGCAAATTGTGCCCTTAACACAATGGTCTGTAACTTTTTTGCTCCCAGATGCATCAATGTGGAGATTTTTTCAAGAATGTGGAAATTACAAGAGTGTTGAAAAAAAACGGTATCCGGAGCAGAATACAGAAAAACTTTTACTACAAAAGTTGTAGCAAATTGTGCCCTTAACACAATGGTCTGTAACTTTTTTGCTCCCAGATGCATCAATGTAGAGAATTTTTGAAAAATGTGCAAAACAAGAGTGTTGAAAAAAAACGGTATCCGGAGCAGAATACAGACAAACTTTTACTACAAAAGTTGTAGCAAATTGTGCCCTTAACACAATGGTCTGTAACTTTTTTGCTCCCAGATGCACCAATGTGGAGATTTTTTCAAGAATGTGGAAATTACAAGAGTGTTGAAAAAAAACGGTATCCGGAGCAGAATACAGAAAAACTTTTACTACAAAAGTTGTAGCAAATTGTGCCCTTAACACAATGGTCTGTAACTTTTTTGCTCCCAGATGCATCAATGTAGAGAATTTTTGAAAAATGTGCAAATTACAAGAGTGTTGAAAAAAAACGGTATCCGGAGCAGAATACAGAAAAACTTTTACTACAAAAGTTGTAGCAAATTGTGCCCTTAACACAATGGTCTGTAACTTTTTTGCTCCCATATGCATCAATGTAGAGAATTTTTGAAAAATGTGCAAATTACAAGAGTGTTGAAAGAAAACGGTATCCGGAGCAGAATACAGACAAACTTTTACTACAAAAGTTGTAGCAAATTGTGCCCTTAACACAATGGTCTGTAACTTTTTTGCTCCCAGATGCACCAATGTGGAGATTTTTTCAAGAATGTGGAAATTACAAGAGTGTTGAAAAAAAACGGTATCCGGAGCAGAATACAGACAAACTTTTACTACAAAAGTTGTAGCAAATTGTGCCCTTAACACAATGGTCTGTAACTTTTTTGCTCCCAGATGCATCAATGTGGAGATTTTTTCAAGAATGTGGAAATTACAAGAGTGTTGAAAAAAAACGGTATCCGGAGCAGAATACAGAAAAACTTTTACTACAGAAGTTGTAGCAAATTGTGCCCTTAACACAATGGTCTGTAACTTTTTTGCTCCCAGATGCATCAATGTAGAGAATTTTTGAAAAATGTGCAAATTACAAGAGTGTTGAAAAAAAACGGTATCCGGAGCAGAATACAGAAAAACTTTTACTACAAAAGTTGTAGCAAATTGTGCCCTTAACACAATGGTCTGTAACTTTTTTGCTCCCAGATGCATCAATGTAGAGAATTTTTGAAAAATGTGCAAATTACAAGAGTGTTGAAAAAAAACGGTATCCGGAGCAGAATACAGAAAAACTTTTACTACAAAAGTTGTAGCAAATTGTGCCCTTAACACAATGGTCTGTAACTTTTTTGCTCCCAGATGCATCAATGTGGAGATTTTTTCAAGAATGTGGAAATTACAAGAGTGTTGAAAAAAAACGGTATCCGGAGCAGAATACAGAAAAACTTTTACTACAAAAGTTGTAGCAAATTGTGCCCTTAACACAATGGTCTGTAACTTTTTTGCTCCCAGATGCACCAATGTGGAGATTTTTTCAAGAATGTGGAAATTACAAGAGTGTTGAAAAAAAACGGTATCCGGAGCAGAATACAGAAAAACTTTTACCACAAAAGTTGTAGCAAATTGTGCCCTTAACACAATGGTCTGTAACTTTTTTGCTCCCAGATGCATCAATGTAGAGAATTTTTTAAAAATGTGCAAATTACAAGAGTGTTGAAAAAAAACGGTATCCGGAGCAGAATACAGAAAAACTTTTACTACAAAAGTTGTAGCAAATTGTGCCCTTAACACAATGGTCTGTAACTTTTTTGCTCCCAGATGCATCAATGTGGAGATTTTTTCAAGAATGTGGAAATTACAAGAGTGTTGAAAAAAAACGGTATCCGGAGCAGAATACAGAAAAACTTTTACTACAAAAGTTGTAGCAAATTGTGCCCTTAACACAATGGTCTGTAACTTTTTTGCTCCCAGATGCATCAATGTAGAGAATTTTTGAAAAATGTGCAAATTACAAGAGTGTTGAAAAAAAACGGTATCCGGAGCAGAATACAGACAAACTTTTACTACAAAAGTTGTAGCAAATTGTGCCCTTAACACAATGGTCTGTAACTTTTTTGCTCCCAGATGCACCAATGTGGAGATTTTTTCAAGAATGTGGAAATTACAAGAGTGTTGAAAAAAAACGGTATCCGGAGCAGAATACAGAAAAACTTTTACTACAAAAGTTGTAGCAAATTGTGCCCTTAACACAATGGTCTGTAACTTTTTTGCTCCCAGATGCATCAATGTAGAGAATTTTTTAAAAATGTGCAAATTACAAGAGTGTTGAAAAAAAACGGTATCCGGAGCAGAATACAGAAAAACTTTTACTACAAAAGTTGTAGCAAATTGTGCCCTTAACACAATGGTCTGTAACTTTTTTGCTCCCAGATGCATCAATGTAGAGAATTTTTGAAAAATGTGCAAAACAAGAGTGTTGAAAAAAAACGGTATCCGGAGCAGAATACAGACAAACTTTTACTACAAAAGTTGTAGCAAATTGTGCCCTTAACACAATGGTCTGTAACTTTTTTGCTCCCAGATGCACCAATGTGGAGATTTTTTCAAGAATGTGGAAATTACAAGAGTGTTGAAAAAAAACGGTATCCGGAGCAGAATACAGAAAAACTTTTACTACAAAAGTTGTAGCAAATTGTGCCCTTAACACAATGGTCTGTAACTTTTTTGCTCCCAGATGCATCAATGTAGAGAATTTTTGAAAAATGTGCAAATTACAAGAGTGTTGAAAAAAAACGGTATCCGGAGCAGAATACAGAAAAACTTTTACTACAAAAGTTGTAGCAAATTGTGCCCTTAACACAATGGTCTGTAACTTTTTTGCTCCCATATGCATCAATGTAGAGAATTTTTGAAAAATGTGCAAATTACAAGAGTGTTGAAAGAAAACGGTATCCGGAGCAGAATACAGACAAACTTTTACTACAAAAGTTGTAGCAAATTGTGCCCTTAACACAATGGTCTGTAACTTTTTTGCTCCCAGATGCACCAATGTGGAGATTTTTTCAAGAATGTGGAAATTACAAGAGTGTTGAAAAAAAACGGTATCCGGAGCAGAATACAGACAAACTTTTACTACAAAAGTTGTAGCAAATTGTGCCCTTAACACAATGGTCTGTAACTTTTTTGCTCCCAGATGCATCAATGTGGAGATTTTTTCAAGAATGTGGAAATTACAAGAGTGTTGAAAAAAAACGGTATCCGGAGCAGAATACAGAAAAACTTTTACTACAAAAGTTGTAGCAAATTGTGCCCTTAACACAATGGTCTGTAACTTTTTTGCTCCCAGATGCATCAATGTAGAGAATTTTTGAAAAATGTGCAAATTACAAGAGTGTTGAAAAAAAACGGTATCCGGAGCAGAATACAGAAAAACTTTTACTACAAAAGTTGTAGCAAATTGTGCCCTTAACACAATGGTCTGTAACTTTTTTGCTCCCAGATGCATCAATGTAGAGAATTTTTGAAAAATGTGCAAATTACAAGAGTGTTGAAAAAAAACGGTATCCGGAGCAGAATACAGAAAAACTTTTACTACAAAAGTTGTAGCAAATTGTGCCCTTAACACAATGGTCTGTAACTTTTTTGCTCCCAGATGCATCAATGTGGAGATTTTTTCAAGAATGTGGAAATTACAAGAGTGTTGAAAAAAAACGGTATCCGGAGCAGAATACAGAAAAACTTTTACTACAAAAGTTGTAGCAAATTGTGCCCTTAACACAATGGTCTGTAACTTTTTTGCTCCCAGATGCATCAATGTAGAGAATTTTTGAAAAATGTGCAAATTACAAGAGTGTTGAAAAAAAACGGTATCCGGAGCAGAATACAGAAAAACTTTTACTACAAAAGTTGTAGCAAATTGTGCCCTTAACACAATGGTCTGTAACTTTTTTGCTCCCAGATGCATCAATGTAGAGAATTTTTGAAAAATGTGCAAATTACAAGAGTGTTGAAAAAAAACGGTATCCGGAGCAGAATACAGACAAACTTTTACTACAAAAGTTGTAGCAAATTGTACCCTTAACACAATGATCTGTAACTTTTTTGCTCCCAGATGCACCAATGTGGAGATTTTTTCAAGAATGTGGAAATTACAAGAGTGTTGAAAAAAAACGGTATCCGGAGCAGAATACAGACAAACTTTTACTACAAAAGTTGTAGCAAATTGTGCCCTTAACACAATGGTCTGTAACTTTTTTGCTCCCAGATGCATCAATGTGGAGATTTTTTCAAGAATGTGGAAATTACAAGAGTGTTGAAAAAAAACGGTATCCGGAGCAGAATACAGAAAAACTTTTACTACAAAAGTTGTAGCAAATTGTGCCCTTAACACAATGGTCTGTAACTTTTTTGCTCCCAGATGCATCAATGTAGAGAATTTTTGAAAAATGTGCAAATTACAAGAGTGTTGAAAAAAAACGGTATCCGGAGCAGAATACAGAAAAACTTTTACTACAAAAGTTGTAGCAAATTGTGCCCTTAACACAATGGTCTGTAACTTTTTTGCTCCCAGATGCATCAATGTAGAGAATTTTTGAAAAATGTGCAAATTACAAGAGTGTTGAAAAAAAACGGTATCCGGAGCAGAATACAGAAAAACTTTTACTACAAAAGTTGTAGCAAATTGTGCCCTTAACACAATGGTCTGTAACTTTTTTGCTCCCAGATGCATCAATGTGGAGATTTTTTCAAGAATGTGGAAATTACAAGAGTGTTGAAAAAAAACGGTATCCGGAGCAGAATACAGAAAAACTTTTACTACAAAAGTTGTAGCAAATTGTGCCCTTAACACAATGGTCTGTAACTTTTTTGCTCCCAGATGCATCAATGTAGAGAATTTTTGAAAAATGTGCAAATTACAAGAGTGTTGAAAAAAAACGGTATCCGGAGCAGAATACAGAAAAACTTTTACTACAAAAGTTGTAGCAAATTGTGCCCTTAACACAATGGTCTGTAACTTTTTTGCTCCCAGATGCATCAATGTGGAGATTTTTTCAAGAATGTGGAAATTACAAGAGTGTTGAAAAAAAACGGTATCCGGAGCAGAATACAGAAAAACTTTTACTACAAAAGTTGTAGCAAATTGTGCCCTTAACACAATGGTCTGTAACTTTTTTGCTCCCAGATGCATCAATGTAGAGAATTTTTGAAAAATGTGCAAATTACAAGAGTGTTGAAAAAAAACGGTATCCGGAGCAGAATACAGACAAACTTTTACTACAAAAGTTGTAGCAAATTGTACCCTTAACACAATGATCTGTAACTTTTTTGCTCCCAGATGCACCAATGTGGAGATTTTTTCAAGAATGTGGAAATTACAAGAGTGTTGAAAAAAAACGGTATCCGGAGCAGAATACAGAAAAACTTTTACTACAAAAGTTGTAGCAAATTGTGCCCTTAACACAATGGTCTGTAACTTTTTTGCTCCCAGATGCATCAATGTAGAGAATTTTTGAAAAATGTGCAAATTACAAGAGTGTTGAAAAAAAACGGTATCCGGAGCAGAATACAGACAAACTTTTACTACAAAAGTTGTAGCAAATTGTGCCCTTAACACAATGGTCTGTAACTTTTTTGCTCCCAGATGCACCAATGTGGAGATTTTTTCAAGAATGTGGAAATTACAAGAGTGTTGAAAAAAAACGGTATCCGGAGCAGAATACAGAAAAACTTTTACTACAAAAGTTGTAGCAAATTGTGCCCTTAACACAATGGTCTGTAACTTTTTTGCTCCCAGATGCATCAATGTAGAGAATTTTTGAAAAATGTGCAAATTACAAGAGTGTTGAAAAAAAACGGTATCCGGAGCAGAATACAGACAAACTTTTACTACAAAAGTTGTAGCAAATTGTACCCTTAACACAATGGTCTGTAACTTTTTTGCTCCCAGATGCACCAATGTGGAGATTTTTTCAAGAATGTGGAAATTACAAGAGTGTTGAAAAAAAACGGTATCCGGAGCAGAATACAGAAAAACTTTTACTACAAAAGTTGTAGCAAATTGTGCCCTTAACACAATGGTCTGTAACTTTTTTGCTCCCAGATGCATCAATGTAGAGAATTTTTGAAAAATGTGCAAATTACAAGAGTGTTGAAAAAAAACGGTATCCGGAGCAGAATACAGACAAACTTTTACTACAAAAGTTGTAGCAAATTGTACCCTTAACACAATGATCTGTAACTTTTTTGCTCCCAGATGCACCAATGTGGAGATTTTTTCAAGAATGTGGAAATTACAAGAGTGTTGAAAAAAAACGGTATCCGGAGCAGAATACAGACAAACTTTTACTACAAAAGTTGTAGCAAATTGTGCCCTTAACACAATGGTCTGTAACTTTTTTGCTCCCAGATGCATCAATGTGGAGATTTTTTCAAGAATGTGGAAATTACAAGAGTGTTGAAAAAAAACGGTATCCGGAGCAGAATACAGAAAAACTTTTACTACAAAAGTTGTAGCAAATTGTGCCCTTAACACAATGGTCTGTAACTTTTTTGCTCCCAGATGCATCAATGTAGAGAATTTTTGAAAAATGTGCAAATTACAAGAGTGTTGAAAAAAAACGGTATCCGGAGCAGAATACAGAAAAACTTTTACTACAAAAGTTGTAGCAAATTGTGCCCTTAACACAATGGTCTGTAACTTTTTTGCTCCCAGATGCATCAATGTAGAGAATTTTTGAAAAATGTGCAAATTACAAGAGTGTTGAAAAAAAACGGTATCCGGAGCAGAATACAGAAAAACTTTTACTACAAAAGTTGTAGCAAATTGTGCCCTTAACACAATGGTCTGTAACTTTTTTGCTCCCAGATGCATCAATGTGGAGATTTTTTCAAGAATGTGGAAATTACAAGAGTGTTGAAAAAAAACGGTATCCGGAGCAGAATACAGAAAAACTTTTACTACAAAAGTTGTAGCAAATTGTGCCCTTAACACAATGGTCTGTAACTTTTTTGCTCCCAGATGCATCAATGTAGAGAATTTTTGAAAAATGTGCAAATTACAAGAGTGTTGAAAAAAAACGGTATCCGGAGCAGAATACAGAAAAACTTTTACTACAAAAGTTGTAGCAAATTGTGCCCTTAACACAATGGTCTGTAACTTTTTTGCTCCCAGATGCATCAATGTGGAGATTTTTTCAAGAATGTGGAAATTACAAGAGTGTTGAAAAAAAACGGTATCCGGAGCAGAATACAGAAAAACTTTTACTACAAAAGTTGTAGCAAATTGTGCCCTTAACACAATGGTCTGTAACTTTTTTGCTCCCAGATGCATCAATGTAGAGAATTTTTGAAAAATGTGCAAATTACAAGAGTGTTGAAAAAAAACGGTATCCGGAGCAGAATACAGACAAACTTTTACTACAAAAGTTGTAGCAAATTGTACCCTTAACACAATGATCTGTAACTTTTTTGCTCCCAGATGCACCAATGTGGAGATTTTTTCAAGAATGTGGAAATTACAAGAGTGTTGAAAAAAAACGGTATCCGGAGCAGAATACAGAAAAACTTTTACTACAAAAGTTGTAGCAAATTGTGCCCTTAACACAATGGTCTGTAACTTTTTTGCTCCCAGATGCATCAATGTAGAGAATTTTTGAAAAATGTGCAAATTACAAGAGTGTTGAAAAAAAACGGTATCCGGAGCAGAATACAGACAAACTTTTACTACAAAAGTTGTAGCAAATTGTGCCCTTAACACAATGGTCTGTAACTTTTTTGCTCCCAGATGCACCAATGTGGAGATTTTTTCAAGAATGTGGAAATTACAAGAGTGTTGAAAAAAAACGGTATCCGGAGCAGAATACAGAAAAACTTTTACTACAAAAGTTGTAGCAAATTGTGCCCTTAACACAATGGTCTGTAACTTTTTTGCTCCCAGATGCATCAATGTAGAGAATTTTTGAAAAATGTGCAAATTACAAGAGTGTTGAAAAAAAACGGTATCCGGAGCAGAATACAGACAAACTTTTACTACAAAAGTTGTAGCAAATTGTACCCTTAACACAATGGTCTGTAACTTTTTTGCTCCCAGATGCACCAATGTGGAGATTTTTTCAAGAATGTGGAAATTACAAGAGTGTTGAAAAAAAACGGTATCCGGAGCAGAATACAGAAAAACTTTTACTACAAAAGTTGTAGCAAATTGTGCCCTTAACACAATGGTCTGTAACTTTTTTGCTCCCAGATGCATCAATGTAGAGAATTTTTGAAAAATGTGCAAATTACAAGAGTGTTGAAAAAAAACGGTATCCGGAGCAGAATACAGACAAACTTTTACTACAAAAGTTGTAGCAAATTGTGCCCTTAACACAATGGTCTGTAACTTTTTTGCTCCCAGATGCACCAATGTGGAGATTTTTTCAAGAATGTGGAAATTACAAGAGTGTTGAAAAAAAACGGTATCCGGAGCAGAATACAGAAAAACTTTTACTACAAAAGTTGTAGCAAATTGTGCCCTTAACACAATGGTCTGTAACTTTTTTGCTCCCAGATGCATCAATGTAGAGAATTTTTGAAAAATGTGCAAATTACAAGAGTGTTGAAAAAAAACGGTATCCGGAGCAGAATACAGAAAAACTTTTACTACAAAAGTTGTAGCAAATTGTGCCCTTAACACAATGGTCTGTAACTTTTTTGCTCCCATATGCATCAATGTAGAGAATTTTTGAAAAATGTGCAAATTACAAGAGTGTTGAAAGAAAACGGTATCCGGAGCAGAATACAGACAAACTTTTACTACAAAAGTTGTAGCAAATTGTGCCCTTAACACAATGGTCTGTAACTTTTTTGCTCCCAGATGCACCAATGTGGAGATTTTTTCAAGAATGTGGAAATTACAAGAGTGTTGAAAAAAAACGGTATCCGGAGCAGAATACAGACAAACTTTTACTACAAAAGTTGTAGCAAATTGTGCCCTTAACACAATGGTCTGTAACTTTTTTGCTCCCAGATGCATCAATGTGGAGATTTTTTCAAGAATGTGGAAATTACAAGAGTGTTGAAAAAAAACGGTATCCGGAGCAGAATACAGAAAAACTTTTACTACAAAAGTTGTAGCAAATTGTGCCCTTAACACAATGGTCTGTAACTTTTTTGCTCCCAGATGCATCAATGTAGAGAATTTTTGAAAAATGTGCAAATTACAAGAGTGTTGAAAAAAAACGGTATCCGGAGCAGAATACAGAAAAACTTTTACTACAAAAGTTGTAGCAAATTGTGCCCTTAACACAATGGTCTGTAACTTTTTTGCTCCCAGATGCATCAATGTAGAGAATTTTTGAAAAATGTGCAAATTACAAGAGTGTTGAAAAAAAACGGTATCCGGAGCAGAATACAGAAAAACTTTTACTACAAAAGTTGTAGCAAATTGTGCCCTTAACACAATGGTCTGTAACTTTTTTGCTCCCAGATGCATCAATGTGGAGATTTTTTCAAGAATGTGGAAATTACAAGAGTGTTGAAAAAAAACGGTATCCGGAGCAGAATACAGAAAAACTTTTACTACAAAAGTTGTAGCAAATTGTACCCTTAACACAATGATCTGTAACTTTTTTGCTCCCAGATGCACCAATGTGGAGATTTTTTCAAGAATGTGGAAATTACAAGAGTGTTGAAAAAAAACGGTATCCGGAGCAGAATACAGAAAAACTTTTACTACAAAAGTTGTAGCAAATTGTGCCCTTAACACAATGGTCTGTAACTTTTTTGCTCCCAGATGCATCAATGTAGAGAATTTTTGAAAAATGTGCAAATTACAAGAGTGTTGAAAAAAAACGGTATCCGGAGCAGAATACAGACAAACTTTTACTACAAAAGTTGTAGCAAATTGTGCCCTTAACACAATGGTCTGTAACTTTTTTGCTCCCAGATGCACCAATGTGGAGATTTTTTCAAGAATGTGGAAATTACAAGAGTGTTGAAAAAAAACGGTATCCGGAGCAGAATACAGAAAAACTTTTACTACAAAAGTTGTAGCAAATTGTGCCCTTAACACAATGGTCTGTAACTTTTTTGCTCCCAGATGCACCAATGTGGAGATTTTTTCAAGAATGTGGAAATTACAAGAGTGTTGAAAAAAAACGGTATCCGGAGCAGAATACAGACAAACTTTTACTACAAAAGTTGTAGCAAATTGTGCCCTTAACACAATGGTCTGTAACTTTTTTGCTCCCAGATGCATCAATGTGGAGATTTTTTCAAGAATGTGGAAATTACAAGAGTGTTGAAAAAAAACGGTATCCGGAGCAGAATACAGAAAAACTTTTACTACAAAAGTTGTAGCAAATTGTGCCCTTAACACAATGGTCTGTAACTTTTTTGCTCCCAGATGCATCAATGTAGAGAATTTTTGAAAAATGTGCAAATTACAAGAGTGTTGAAAAAAAACGGTATCCGGAGCAGAATACAGAAAAACTTTTACTACAAAAGTTGTAGCAAATTGTGCCCTTAACACAATGGTCTGTAACTTTTTTGCTCCCAGATGCATCAATGTAGAGAATTTTTGAAAAATGTGCAAATTACAAGAGTGTTGAAAAAAAACGGTATCCGGAGCAGAATACAGAAAAACTTTTACTACAAAAGTTGTAGCAAATTGTGCCCTTAACACAATGGTCTGTAACTTTTTTGCTCCCAGATGCATCAATGTGGAGATTTTTTCAAGAATGTGGAAATTACAAGAGTGTTGAAAAAAAACGGTATCCGGAGCAGAATACAGAAAAACTTTTACTACAAAAGTTGTAGCAAATTGTACCCTTAACACAATGATCTGTAACTTTTTTGCTCCCAGATGCACCAATGTGGAGATTTTTTCAAGAATGTGGAAATTACAAGAGTGTTGAAAAAAAACGGTATCCGGAGCAGAATACAGAAAAACTTTTACTACAAAAGTTGTAGCAAATTGTGCCCTTAACACAATGGTCTGTAACTTTTTTGCTCCCAGATGCATCAATGTAGAGAATTTTTGAAAAATGTGCAAATTACAAGAGTGTTGAAAAAAAACGGTATCCGGAGCAGAATACAGACAAACTTTTACTACAAAAGTTGTAGCAAATTGTGCCCTTAACACAATGGTCTGTAACTTTTTTGCTCCCAGATGCACCAATGTGGAGATTTTTTCAAGAATGTGGAAATTACAAGAGTGTTGAAAAAAAACGGTATCCGGAGCAGAATACAGAAAAACTTTTACTACAAAAGTTGTAGCAAATTGTGCCCTTAACACAATGGTCTGTAACTTTTTTGCTCCCAGATGCATCAATGTAGAGAATTTTTGAAAAATGTGCAAATTACAAGAGTGTTGAAAAAAAACGGTATCCGGAGCAGAATACAGACAAACTTTTACTACAAAAGTTGTAGCAAATTGTACCCTTAACACAATGGTCTGTAACTTTTTTGCTCCCAGATGCACCAATGTGGAGATTTTTTCAAGAATGTGGAAATTACAAGAGTGTTGAAAAAAAACGGTATCCGGAGCAGAATACAGAAAAACTTTTACTACAAAAGTTGTAGCAAATTGTGCCCTTAACACAATGGTCTGTAACTTTTTTGCTCCCAGATGCATCAATGTAGAGAATTTTTGAAAAATGTGCAAATTACAAGAGTGTTGAAAAAAAACGGTATCCGGAGCAGAATACAGACAAACTTTTACTACAAAAGTTGTAGCAAATTGTGCCCTTAACACAATGGTCTGTAACTTTTTTGCTCCCAGATGCACCAATGTGGAGATTTTTTCAAGAATGTGGAAATTACAAGAGTGTTGAAAAAAAACGGTATCCGGAGCAGAATACAGAAAAACTTTTACTACAAAAGTTGTAGCAAATTGTGCCCTTAACACAATGGTCTGTAACTTTTTTGCTCCCAGATGCATCAATGTAGAGAATTTTTGAAAAATGTGCAAATTACAAGAGTGTTGAAAAAAAACGGTATCCGGAGCAGAATACAGAAAAACTTTTACTACAAAAGTTGTAGCAAATTGTGCCCTTAACACAATGGTCTGTAACTTTTTTGCTCCCATATGCATCAATGTAGAGAATTTTTGAAAAATGTGCAAATTACAAGAGTGTTGAAAGAAAACGGTATCCGGAGCAGAATACAGACAAACTTTTACTACAAAAGTTGTAGCAAATTGTGCCCTTAACACAATGGTCTGTAACTTTTTTGCTCCCAGATGCACCAATGTGGAGATTTTTTCAAGAATGTGGAAATTACAAGAGTGTTGAAAAAAAACGGTATCCGGAGCAGAATACAGACAAACTTTTACTACAAAAGTTGTAGCAAATTGTGCCCTTAACACAATGGTCTGTAACTTTTTTGCTCCCAGATGCATCAATGTGGAGATTTTTTCAAGAATGTGGAAATTACAAGAGTGTTGAAAAAAAACGGTATCCGGAGCAGAATACAGAAAAACTTTTACTACAAAAGTTGTAGCAAATTGTGCCCTTAACACAATGGTCTGTAACTTTTTTGCTCCCAGATGCATCAATGTAGAGAATTTTTGAAAAATGTGCAAATTACAAGAGTGTTGAAAAAAAACGGTATCCGGAGCAGAATACAGAAAAACTTTTACTACAAAAGTTGTAGCAAATTGTGCCCTTAACACAATGGTCTGTAACTTTTTTGCTCCCAGATGCATCAATGTAGAGAATTTTTGAAAAATGTGCAAATTACAAGAGTGTTGAAAAAAAACGGTATCCGGAGCAGAATACAGAAAAACTTTTACTACAAAAGTTGTAGCAAATTGTGCCCTTAACACAATGGTCTGTAACTTTTTTGCTCCCAGATGCATCAATGTGGAGATTTTTTCAAGAATGTGGAAATTACAAGAGTGTTGAAAAAAAACGGTATCCGGAGCAGAATACAGAAAAACTTTTACTACAAAAGTTGTAGCAAATTGTGCCCTTAACACAATGGTCTGTAACTTTTTTGCTCCCAGATGCATCAATGTAGAGAATTTTTGAAAAATGTGCAAATTACAAGAGTGTTGAAAAAAAACGGTATCCGGAGCAGAATACAGAAAAACTTTTACTACAAAAGTTGTAGCAAATTGTGCCCTTAACACAATGGTCTGTAACTTTTTTGCTCCCAGATGCATCAATGTGGAGATTTTTTCAAGAATGTGGAAATTACAAGAGTGTTGAAAAAAAACGGTATCCGGAGCAGAATACAGAAAAACTTTTACTACAAAAGTTGTAGCAAATTGTGCCCTTAACACAATGGTCTGTAACTTTTTTGCTCCCAGATGCATCAATGTAGAGAATTTTTGAAAAATGTGCAAATTACAAGAGTGTTGAAAAAAAACGGTATCCGGAGCAGAATACAGACAAACTTTTACTACAAAAGTTGTAGCAAATTGTACCCTTAACACAATGATCTGTAACTTTTTTGCTCCCAGATGCACCAATGTGGAGATTTTTTCAAGAATGTGGAAATTACAAGAGTGTTGAAAAAAAACGGTATCCGGAGCAGAATACAGAAAAACTTTTACTACAAAAGTTGTAGCAAATTGTGCCCTTAACACAATGGTCTGTAACTTTTTTGCTCCCAGATGCATCAATGTAGAGAATTTTTGAAAAATGTGCAAATTACAAGAGTGTTGAAAAAAAACGGTATCCGGAGCAGAATACAGACAAACTTTTACTACAAAAGTTGTAGCAAATTGTGCCCTTAACACAATGGTCTGTAACTTTTTTGCTCCCAGATGCACCAATGTGGAGATTTTTTCAAGAATGTGGAAATTACAAGAGTGTTGAAAAAAAACGGTATCCGGAGCAGAATACAGAAAAACTTTTACTACAAAAGTTGTAGCAAATTGTGCCCTTAACACAATGGTCTGTAACTTTTTTGCTCCCAGATGCATCAATGTAGAGAATTTTTGAAAAATGTGCAAATTACAAGAGTGTTGAAAAAAAACGGTATCCGGAGCAGAATACAGACAAACTTTTACTACAAAAGTTGTAGCAAATTGTACCCTTAACACAATGGTCTGTAACTTTTTTGCTCCCAGATGCACCAATGTGGAGATTTTTTCAAGAATGTGGAAATTACAAGAGTGTTGAAAAAAAACGGTATCCGGAGCAGAATACAGAAAAACTTTTACTACAAAAGTTGTAGCAAATTGTGCCCTTAACACAATGGTCTGTAACTTTTTTGCTCCCAGATGCATCAATGTAGAGAATTTTTGAAAAATGTGCAAATTACAAGAGTGTTGAAAAAAAACGGTATCCGGAGCAGAATACAGACAAACTTTTACTACAAAAGTTGTAGCAAATTGTGCCCTTAACACAATGGTCTGTAACTTTTTTGCTCCCAGATGCACCAATGTGGAGATTTTTTCAAGAATGTGGAAATTACAAGAGTGTTGAAAAAAAACGGTATCCGGAGCAGAATACAGAAAAACTTTTACTACAAAAGTTGTAGCAAATTGTGCCCTTAACACAATGGTCTGTAACTTTTTTGCTCCCAGATGCATCAATGTAGAGAATTTTTGAAAAATGTGCAAATTACAAGAGTGTTGAAAAAAAACGGTATCCGGAGCAGAATACAGAAAAACTTTTACTACAAAAGTTGTAGCAAATTGTGCCCTTAACACAATGGTCTGTAACTTTTTTGCTCCCATATGCATCAATGTAGAGAATTTTTGAAAAATGTGCAAATTACAAGAGTGTTGAAAGAAAACGGTATCCGGAGCAGAATACAGACAAACTTTTACTACAAAAGTTGTAGCAAATTGTGCCCTTAACACAATGGTCTGTAACTTTTTTGCTCCCAGATGCACCAATGTGGAGATTTTTTCAAGAATGTGGAAATTACAAGAGTGTTGAAAAAAAACGGTATCCGGAGCAGAATACAGACAAACTTTTACTACAAAAGTTGTAGCAAATTGTGCCCTTAACACAATGGTCTGTAACTTTTTTGCTCCCAGATGCATCAATGTGGAGATTTTTTCAAGAATGTGGAAATTACAAGAGTGTTGAAAAAAAACGGTATCCGGAGCAGAATACAGAAAAACTTTTACTACAAAAGTTGTAGCAAATTGTGCCCTTAACACAATGGTCTGTAACTTTTTTGCTCCCAGATGCATCAATGTAGAGAATTTTTGAAAAATGTGCAAATTACAAGAGTGTTGAAAAAAAACGGTATCCGGAGCAGAATACAGAAAAACTTTTACTACAAAAGTTGTAGCAAATTGTGCCCTTAACACAATGGTCTGTAACTTTTTTGCTCCCATATGCATCAATGTAGAGAATTTTTGAAAAATGTGCAAATTACAAGAGTGTTGAAAGAAAACGGTATCCGGAGCAGAATACAGACAAACTTTTACTACAAAAGTTGTAGCAAATTGTGCCCTTAACACAATGGTCTGTAACTTTTTTGCTCCCAGATGCACCAATGTGGAGATTTTTTCAAGAATGTGGAAATTACAAGAGTGTTGAAAAAAAACGGTATCCGGAGCAGAATACAGACAAACTTTTACTACAAAAGTTGTAGCAAATTGTGCCCTTAACACAATGGTCTGTAACTTTTTTGCTCCCAGATGCATCAATGTGGAGATTTTTTCAAGAATGTGGAAATTACAAGAGTGTTGAAAAAAAACGGTATCCGGAGCAGAATACAGAAAAACTTTTACTACAAAAGTTGTAGCAAATTGTGCCCTTAACACAATGGTCTGTAACTTTTTTGCTCCCAGATGCATCAATGTAGAGAATTTTTGAAAAATGTGCAAATTACAAGAGTGTTGAAAAAAAACGTTATCCGGAGCAGAATACAGAAAAACTTTTACTACAAAAGTTGTAGCAAATTGTGCCCTTAACACAATGGTCTGTAACTTTTTTGCTCCCAGATGCATCAATGTAGAGAATTTTTGAAAAATGTGCAAATTACAAGAGTGTTGAAAAAAAACGGTATCCGGAGCAGAATACAGAAAAACTTTTACTACAAAAGTTGTAGCAAATTGTGCCCTTAACACAATGGTCTGTAACTTTTTTGCTCCCAGATGCATCAATGTGGAGATTTTTTCAAGAATGTGGAAATTACAAGAGTGTTGAAAAAAAACGGTATCCGGAGCAGAATACAGAAAAACTTTTACTACAAAAGTTGTAGCAAATTGTGCCCTTAACACAATGGTCTGTAACTTTTTTGCTCCCAGATGCATCAATGTAGAGAATTTTTGAAAAATGTGCAAATTACAAGAGTGTTGAAAAAAAACGGTATCCGGAGCAGAATACAGAAAAACTTTTACTACAAAAGTTGTAGCAAATTGTGCCCTTAACACAATGGTCTGTAACTTTTTTGCTCCCAGATGCATCAATGTGGAGATTTTTTCAAGAATGTGGAAATTACAAGAGTGTTGAAAAAAAACGGTATCCGGAGCAGAATACAGAAAAACTTTTACTACAAAAGTTGTAGCAAATTGTGCCCTTAACACAATGGTCTGTAACTTTTTTGCTCCCAGATGCATCAATGTAGAGAATTTTTGAAAAATGTGCAAATTACAAGAGTGTTGAAAAAAAACGGTATCCGGAGCAGAATACAGACAAACTTTTACTACAAAAGTTGTAGCAAATTGTACCCTTAACACAATGATCTGTAACTTTTTTGCTCCCAGATGCACCAATGTGGAGATTTTTTCAAGAATGTGGAAATTACAAGAGTGTTGAAAAAAAACGGTATCCGGAGCAGAATACAGAAAAACTTTTACTACAAAAGTTGTAGCAAATTGTGCCCTTAACACAATGGTCTGTAACTTTTTTGCTCCCAGATGCATCAATGTAGAGAATTTTTGAAAAATGTGCAAATTACAAGAGTGTTGAAAAAAAACGGTATCCGGAGCAGAATACAGACAAACTTTTACTACAAAAGTTGTAGCAAATTGTGCCCTTAACACAATGGTCTGTAACTTTTTTGCTCCCAGATGCACCAATGTGGAGATTTTTTCAAGAATGTGGAAATTACAAGAGTGTTGAAAAAAAACGGTATCCGGAGCAGAATACAGAAAAACTTTTACTACAAAAGTTGTAGCAAATTGTGCCCTTAACACAATGGTCTGTAACTTTTTTGCTCCCAGATGCATCAATGTAGAGAATTTTTGAAAAATGTGCAAATTACAAGAGTGTTGAAAAAAAACGGTATCCGGAGCAGAATACAGACAAACTTTTACTACAAAAGTTGTAGCAAATTGTACCCTTAACACAATGGTCTGTAACTTTTTTGCTCCCAGATGCACCAATGTGGAGATTTTTTCAAGAATGTGGAAATTACAAGAGTGTTGAAAAAAAACGGTATCCGGAGCAGAATACAGAAAAACTTTTACTACAAAAGTTGTAGCAAATTGTGCCCTTAACACAATGGTCTGTAACTTTTTTGCTCCCAGATGCATCAATGTAGAGAATTTTTGAAAAATGTGCAAATTACAAGAGTGTTGAAAAAAAACGGTATCCGGAGCAGAATACAGACAAACTTTTACTACAAAAGTTGTAGCAAATTGTGCCCTTAACACAATGGTCTGTAACTTTTTTGCTCCCAGATGCACCAATGTGGAGATTTTTTCAAGAATGTGGAAATTACAAGAGTGTTGAAAAAAAACGGTATCCGGAGCAGAATACAGAAAAACTTTTACTACAAAAGTTGTAGCAAATTGTGCCCTTAACACAATGGTCTGTAACTTTTTTGCTCCCAGATGCATCAATGTAGAGAATTTTTGAAAAATGTGCAAATTACAAGAGTGTTGAAAAAAAACGGTATCCGGAGCAGAATACAGAAAAACTTTTACTACAAAAGTTGTAGCAAATTGTGCCCTTAACACAATGGTCTGTAACTTTTTTGCTCCCATATGCATCAATGTAGAGAATTTTTGAAAAATGTGCAAATTACAAGAGTGTTGAAAGAAAACGGTATCCGGAGCAGAATACAGACAAACTTTTACTACAAAAGTTGTAGCAAATTGTGCCCTTAACACAATGGTCTGTAACTTTTTTGCTCCCAGATGCACCAATGTGGAGATTTTTTCAAGAATGTGGAAATTACAAGAGTGTTGAAAAAAAACGGTATCCGGAGCAGAATACAGACAAACTTTTACTACAAAAGTTGTAGCAAATTGTGCCCTTAACACAATGGTCTGTAACTTTTTTGCTCCCAGATGCATCAATGTGGAGATTTTTTCAAGAATGTGGAAATTACAAGAGTGTTGAAAAAAAACGGTATCCGGAGCAGAATACAGAAAAACTTTTACTACAAAAGTTGTAGCAAATTGTGCCCTTAACACAATGGTCTGTAACTTTTTTGCTCCCAGATGCATCAATGTAGAGAATTTTTGAAAAATGTGCAAATTACAAGAGTGTTGAAAAAAAACGGTATCCGGAGCAGAATACAGACAAACTTTTACTACAAAAGTTGTAGCAAATTGTACCCTTAACACAATGGTCTGTAACTTTTTTGCTCCCAGATGCACCAATGTGGAGATTTTTTCAAGAATGTGGAAATTACAAGAGTGTTGAAAAAAAACGGTATCCGGAGCAGAATACAGAAAAACTTTTACTACAAAAGTTGTAGCAAATTGTGCCCTTAACACAATGGTCTGTAACTTTTTTGCTCCCAGATGCATCAATGTAGAGAATTTTTGAAAAATGTGCAAATTACAAGAGTGTTGAGAAAAAACGGTATCCGGAGCAGAATACAGACAAACTTTTACTACAAAAGTTGTAGCAAATTGTGCCCTTAACACAATGGTCTGTAACTTTTTTGCTCCCAGATGCACCAATGTGGAGATTTTTTCAAGAATGTGGAAATTACAAGAGTGTTGAAAAAAAACGGTATCCGGAGCAGAATACAGAAAAACTTTTACTACAAAAGTTGTAGCAAATTGTGCCCTTAACACAATGGTCTGTAACTTTTTTGCTCCCAGATGCATCAATGTAGAGAATTTTTGAAAAATGTGCAAATTACAAGAGTGTTGAAAAAAAACGGTATCCGGAGCAGAATACAGAAAAACTTTTACTACAAAAGTTGTAGCAAATTGTGCCCTTAACACAATGGTCTGTAACTTTTTTGCTCCCAGATGCATCAATGTAGAGAATTTTTGAAAAATGTGCAAATTACAAGAGTGTTGAAAAAAAACGGTATCCGGAGCAGAATACAGAAAAACTTTTACTACAAAAGTTGTAGCAAATTGTGCCCTTAACACAATGGTCTGTAACTTTTTTGCTCCCATATGCATCAATGTAGAGAATTTTTGAAAAATGTGCAAATTACAAGAGTGTTGAAAGAAAACGGTATCCGGAGCAGAATACAGACAAACTTTTACTACAAAAGTTGTAGCAAATTGTGCCCTTAACACAATGGTCTGTAACTTTTTTGCTCCCAGATGCACCAATGTGGAGATTTTTTCAAGAATGTGGAAATTACAAGAGTGTTGAAAAAAAACGGTATCCGGAGCAGAATACAGACAAACTTTTACTACAAAAGTTGTAGCAAATTGTGCCCTTAACACAATGGTCTGTAACTTTTTTGCTCCCAGATGCATCAATGTGGAGATTTTTTCAAGAATGTGGAAATTACAAGAGTGTTGAAAAAAAACGGTATCCGGAGCAGAATACAGAAAAACTTTTACTACAAAAGTTGTAGCAAATTGTGCCCTTAACACAATGGTCTGTAACTTTTTTGCTCCCAGATGCATCAATGTAGAGAATTTTTGAAAAATGTGCAAATTACAAGAGTGTTGAAAAAAAACGGTATCCGGAGCAGAATACAGACAAACTTTTACTACAAAAGTTGTAGCAAATTGTACCCTTAACACAATGATCTGTAACTTTTTTGCTCCCAGATGCACCAATGTGGAGATTTTTTCAAGAATGTGGAAATTACAAGAGTGTTGAAAAAAAACGGTATCCGGAGCAGAATACAGAAAAACTTTTACTACAAAAGTTGTAGCAAATTGTGCCCTTAACACAATGGTCTGTAACTTTTTTGCTCCCAGATGCATCAATGTAGAGAATTTTTGAAAAATGTGCAAATTACAAGAGTGTTGAAAAAAAACGGTATCCGGAGCAGAATACAGACAAACTTTTACTACAAAAGTTGTAGCAAATTGTGCCCTTAACACAATGGTCTGTAACTTTTTTGCTCCCAGATGCACCAATGTGGAGATTTTTTCAAGAATGTGGAAATTACAAGAGTGTTGAAAAAAAACGGTATCCGGAGCAGAATACAGAAAAACTTTTACTACAAAAGTTGTAGCAAATTGTGCCCTTAACACAATGGTCTGTAACTTTTTTGCTCCCAGATGCATCAATGTAGAGAATTTTTGAAAAATGTGCAAATTACAAGAGTGTTGAAAAAAAACGGTATCCGGAGCAGAATACAGACAAACTTTTACTACAAAAGTTGTAGCAAATTGTACCCTTAACACAATGGTCTGTAACTTTTTTGCTCCCAGATGCACCAATGTGGAGATTTTTTCAAGAATGTGGAAATTACAAGAGTGTTGAAAAAAAACGGTATCCGGAGCAGAATACAGAAAAACTTTTACTACAAAAGTTGTAGCAAATTGTGCCCTTAACACAATGGTCTGTAACTTTTTTGCTCCCAGATGCATCAATGTAGAGAATTTTTGAAAAATGTGCAAATTACAAGAGTGTTGAAAAAAAACGGTATCCGGAGCAGAATACAGACAAACTTTTACTACAAAAGTTGTAGCAAATTGTGCCCTTAACACAATGGTCTGTAACTTTTTTGCTCCCAGATGCACCAATGTGGAGATTTTTTCAAGAATGTGGAAATTACAAGAGTGTTGAAAAAAAACGGTATCCGGAGCAGAATACAGAAAAACTTTTACTACAAAAGTTGTAGCAAATTGTGCCCTTAACACAATGGTCTGTAACTTTTTTGCTCCCAGATGCATCAATGTAGAGAATTTTTGAAAAATGTGCAAATTACAAGAGTGTTGAAAAAAAACGGTATCCGGAGCAGAATACAGAAAAACTTTTACTACAAAAGTTGTAGCAAATTGTGCCCTTAACACAATGGTCTGTAACTTTTTTGCTCCCATATGCATCAATGTAGAGAATTTTTGAAAAATGTGCAAATTACAAGAGTGTTGAAAGAAAACGGTATCCGGAGCAGAATACAGACAAACTTTTACTACAAAAGTTGTAGCAAATTGTGCCCTTAACACAATGGTCTGTAACTTTTTTGCTCCCAGATGCACCAATGTGGAGATTTTTTCAAGAATGTGGAAATTACAAGAGTGTTGAAAAAAAACGGTATCCGGAGCAGAATACAGACAAACTTTTACTACAAAAGTTGTAGCAAATTGTGCCCTTAACACAATGGTCTGTAACTTTTTTGCTCCCAGATGCATCAATGTGGAGATTTTTTCAAGAATGTGGAAATTACAAGAGTGTTGAAAAAAAACGGTATCCGGAGCAGAATACAGAAAAACTTTTACTACAAAAGTTGTAGCAAATTGTGCCCTTAACACAATGGTCTGTAACTTTTTTGCTCCCAGATGCATCAATGTAGAGAATTTTTGAAAAATGTGCAAATTACAAGAGTGTTGAAAAAAAACGGTATCCGGAGCAGAATACAGACAAACTTTTACTACAAAAGTTGTAGCAAATTGTACCCTTAACACAATGGTCTGTAACTTTTTTGCTCCCAGATGCACCAATGTGGAGATTTTTTCAAGAATGTGGAAATTACAAGAGTGTTGAAAAAAAACGGTATCCGGAGCAGAATACAGAAAAACTTTTACTACAAAAGTTGTAGCAAATTGTGCCCTTAACACAATGGTCTGTAACTTTTTTGCTCCCAGATGCATCAATGTAGAGAATTTTTGAAAAATGTGCAAATTACAAGAGTGTTGAGAAAAAACGGTATCCGGAGCAGAATACAGACAAACTTTTACTACAAAAGTTGTAGCAAATTGTGCCCTTAACACAATGGTCTGTAACTTTTTTGCTCCCAGATGCACCAATGTGGAGATTTTTTCAAGAATGTGGAAATTACAAGAGTGTTGAAAAAAAACGGTATCCGGAGCAGAATACAGAAAAACTTTTACTACAAAAGTTGTAGCAAATTGTGCCCTTAACACAATGGTCTGTAACTTTTTTGCTCCCAGATGCATCAATGTAGAGAATTTTTGAAAAATGTGCAAATTACAAGAGTGTTGAAAAAAAACGGTATCCGGAGCAGAATACAGAAAAACTTTTACTACAAAAGTTGTAGCAAATTGTGCCCTTAACACAATGGTCTGTAACTTTTTTGCTCCCAGATGCATCAATGTAGAGAATTTTTGAAAAATGTGCAAATTACAAGAGTGTTGAAAAAAAACGGTATCCGGAGCAGAATACAGAAAAACTTTTACTACAAAAGTTGTAGCAAATTGTGCCCTTAACACAATGGTCTGTAACTTTTTTGCTCCCATATGCATCAATGTAGAGAATTTTTGAAAAATGTGCAAATTACAAGAGTGTTGAAAGAAAACGGTATCCGGAGCAGAATACAGACAAACTTTTACTACAAAAGTTGTAGCAAATTGTGCCCTTAACACAATGGTCTGTAACTTTTTTGCTCCCAGATGCACCAATGTGGAGATTTTTTCAAGAATGTGGAAATTACAAGAGTGTTGAAAAAAAACGGTATCCGGAGCAGAATACAGACAAACTTTTACTACAAAAGTTGTAGCAAATTGTGCCCTTAACACAATGGTCTGTAACTTTTTTGCTCCCAGATGCATCAATGTGGAGATTTTTTCAAGAATGTGGAAATTACAAGAGTGTTGAAAAAAAACGGTATCCGGAGCAGAATACAGAAAAACTTTTACTACAAAAGTTGTAGCAAATTGTGCCCTTAACACAATGGTCTGTAACTTTTTTGCTCCCAGATGCATCAATGTAGAGAATTTTTGAAAAATGTGCAAATTACAAGAGTGTTGAAAAAAAACGGTATCCGGAGCAGAATACAGACAAACTTTTACTACAAAAGTTGTAGCAAATTGTACCCTTAACACAATGGTCTGTAACTTTTTTGCTCCCAGATGCACCAATGTGGAGATTTTTTCAAGAATGTGGAAATTACAAGAGTGTTGAAAAAAAACGGTATCCGGAGCAGAATACAGAAAAACTTTTACTACAAAAGTTGTAGCAAATTGTGCCCTTAACACAATGGTCTGTAACTTTTTTGCTCCCAGATGCATCAATGTAGAGAATTTTTGAAAAATGTGCAAATTACAAGAGTGTTGAGAAAAAACGGTATCCGGAGCAGAATACAGACAAACTTTTACTACAAAAGTTGTAGCAAATTGTGCCCTTAACACAATGGTCTGTAACTTTTTTGCTCCCAGATGCACCAATGTGGAGATTTTTTCAAGAATGTGGAAATTACAAGAGTGTTGAAAAAAAACGGTATCCGGAGCAGAATACAGAAAAACTTTTACTACAAAAGTTGTAGCAAATTGTGCCCTTAACACAATGGTCTGTAACTTTTTTGCTCCCAGATGCATCAATGTAGAGAATTTTTGAAAAATGTGCAAATTACAAGAGTGTTGAAAAAAAACGGTATCCGGAGCAGAATACAGAAAAACTTTTACTACAAAAGTTGTAGCAAATTGTGCCCTTAACACAATGGTCTGTAACTTTTTTGCTCCCAGATGCATCAATGTAGAGAATTTTTGAAAAATGTGCAAATTACAAGAGTGTTGAAAAAAAACGGTATCCGGAGCAGAATACAGACAAACTTTTACTACAAAAGTTGTAGCAAATTGTACCCTTAACACAATGGTCTGTAACTTTTTTGCTCCCAGATGCACCAATGTGGAGATTTTTTCAAGAATGTGGAAATTACAAGAGTGTTGAAAAAAAACGGTATCCGGAGCAGAATACAGAAAAACTTTTACTACAAAAGTTGTAGCAAATTGTGCCCTTAACACAATGGTCTGTAACTTTTTTGCTCCCAGATGCATCAATGTAGAGAATTTTTGAAAAATGTGCAAATTACAAGAGTGTTGAAAAAAAACGGTATCCGGAGCAGAATACAGACAAACTTTTACTACAAAAGTTGTAGCAAATTGTGCCCTTAACACAATGGTCTGTAACTTTTTTGCTCCCAGATGCACCAATGTGGAGATTTTTTCAAGAATGTGGAAATTACAAGAGTGTTGAAAAAAAACGGTATCCGGAGCAGAATACAGAAAAACTTTTACTACAAAAGTTGTAGCAAATTGTGCCCTTAACACAATGGTCTGTAACTTTTTTGCTCCCAGATGCATCAATGTAGAGAATTTTTGAAAAATGTGCAAATTACAAGAGTGTTGAAAAAAAACGGTATCCGGAGCAGAATACAGAAAAACTTTTACTACAAAAGTTGTAGCAAATTGTGCCCTTAACACAATGGTCTGTAACTTTTTTGCTCCCATATGCATCAATGTAGAGAATTTTTGAAAAATGTGCAAATTACAAGAGTGTTGAAAGAAAACGGTATCCGGAGCAGAATACAGACAAACTTTTACTACAAAAGTTGTAGCAAATTGTGCCCTTAACACAATGGTCTGTAACTTTTTTGCTCCCAGATGCACCAATGTGGAGATTTTTTCAAGAATGTGGAAATTACAAGAGTGTTGAAAAAAAACGGTATCCGGAGCAGAATACAGACAAACTTTTACTACAAAAGTTGTAGCAAATTGTGCCCTTAACACAATGGTCTGTAACTTTTTTGCTCCCAGATGCATCAATGTGGAGATTTTTTCAAGAATGTGGAAATTACAAGAGTGTTGAAAAAAAACGGTATCCGGAGCAGAATACAGAAAAACTTTTACTACAAAAGTTGTAGCAAATTGTGCCCTTAACACAATGGTCTGTAACTTTTTTGCTCCCAGATGCATCAATGTAGAGAATTTTTGAAAAATGTGCAAATTACAAGAGTGTTGAGAAAAAACGGTATCCGGAGCAGAATACAGACAAACTTTTACTACAAAAGTTGTAGCAAATTGTGCCCTTAACACAATGGTCTGTAACTTTTTTGCTCCCAGATGCACCAATGTGGAGATTTTTTCAAGAATGTGGAAATTACAAGAGTGTTGAAAAAAAACGGTATCCGGAGCAGAATACAGAAAAACTTTTACTACAAAAGTTGTAGCAAATTGTGCCCTTAATACAATGGTCTGTAACTTTTTTGCTCCCAGATGCATCAATGTAGAGAATTTTTGAAAAATGTGCAAATTACAAGAGTGTTGAAAAAAAACGGTATCCGGAGCAGAATACAGAAAAACTTTTACTACAAAAGTTGTAGCAAATTGTGCCCTTAACACAATGGTCTGTAACTTTTTTGCTCCCATATGCATCAATGTAGAGAATTTTTGAAAAATGTGCAAATTACAAGAGTGTTGAAAGAAAACGGTATCCGGAGCAGAATACAGACAAACTTTTACTACAAAAGTTGTAGCAAATTGTGCCCTTAACACAATGGTCTGTAACTTTTTTGCTCCCAGATGCACCAATGTGGAGATTTTTTCAAGAATGTGGAAATTACAAGAGTGTTGAAAAAAAACGGTATCCGGAGCAGAATACAGACAAACTTTTACTACAAAAGTTGTAGCAAATTGTGCCCTTAACACAATGGTCTGTAACTTTTTTGCTCCCAGATGCATCAATGTGGAGATTTTTTCAAGAATGTGGAAATTACAAGAGTGTTGAAAAAAAACGGTATCCGGAGCAGAATACAGAAAAACTTTTACTACAAAAGTTGTAGCAAATTGTGCCCTTAACACAATGGTCTGTAACTTTTTTGCTCCCAGATGCATCAATGTAGAGAATTTTTGAAAAATGTGCAAATTACAAGAGTGTTGAGAAAAAACGGTATCCGGAGCAGAATACAGACAAACTTTTACTACAAAAGTTGTAGCAAATTGTGCCCTTAACACAATGGTCTGTAACTTTTTTGCTCCCAGATGCACCAATGTGGAGATTTTTTCAAGAATGTGGAAATTACAAGAGTGTTGAAAAAAAACGGTATCCGGAGCAGAATACAGACAAACTTTTACTACAAAAGTTGTAGCAAATTGTGCCCTTAACACAATGGTCTGTAACTTTTTTGCTCCCAGATGCATCAATGTGGAGATTTTTTCAAGAATGTGGAAATTACAAGAGTGTTGAAAAAAAACGGTATCCGGAGCAGAATACAGAAAAACTTTTACTACAAAAGTTGTAGCAAATTGTGCCCTTAACACAATGGTCTGTAACTTTTTTGCTCCCAGATGCATCAATGTAGAGAATTTTTGAAAAATGTGCAAATTACAAGAGTGTTGAGAAAAAACGGTATCCGGAGCAGAATACAGACAAACTTTTACTACAAAAGTTGTAGCAAATTGTGCCCTTAACACAATGGTCTGTAACTTTTTTGCTCCCAGATGCACCAATGTGGAGATTTTTTCAAGAATGTGGAAATTACAAGAGTGTTGAAAAAAAACGGTATCCGGAGCAGAATACAGAAAAACTTTTACTACAAAAGTTGTAGCAAATTGTGCCCTTAACACAATGGTCTGTAACTTTTTTGCTCCCAGATGCATCAATGTAGAGAATTTTTGAAAAATGTGCAAATTACAAGAGTGTTGAAAAAAAACGGTATCCGGAGCAGAATACAGACAAACTTTTACTACAAAAGTTGTAGCAAATTGTACCCTTAACACAATGGTCTGTAACTTTTTTGCTCCCAGATGCACCAATGTGGAGATTTTTTCAAGAATGTGGAAATTACAAGAGTGTTGAAAAAAAACGGTATCCGGAGCAGAATACAGAAAAACTTTTACTACAAAAGTTGTAGCAAATTGTGCCCTTAACACAATGGTCTGTAACTTTTTTGCTCCCAGATGCATCAATGTAGAGAATTTTTGAAAAATGTGCAAATTACAAGAGTGTTGAAAAAAAACGGTATCCGGAGCAGAATACAGACAAACTTTTACTACAAAAGTTGTAGCAAATTGTGCCCTTAACACAATGGTCTGTAACTTTTTTGCTCCCAGATGCACCAATGTGGAGATTTTTTCAAGAATGTGGAAATTACAAGAGTGTTGAAAAAAAACGGTATCCGGAGCAGAATACAGAAAAACTTTTACTACAAAAGTTGTAGCAAATTGTGCCCTTAACACAATGGTCTGTAACTTTTTTGCTCCCAGATGCATCAATGTAGAGAATTTTTGAAAAATGTGCAAATTACAAGAGTGTTGAAAAAAAACGGTATCCGGAGCAGAATACAGAAAAACTTTTACTACAAAAGTTGTAGCAAATTGTGCCCTTAACACAATGGTCTGTAACTTTTTTGCTCCCATATGCATCAATGTAGAGAATTTTTGAAAAATGTGCAAATTACAAGAGTGTTGAAAGAAAACGGTATCCGGAGCAGAATACAGACAAACTTTTACTACAAAAGTTGTAGCAAATTGTGCCCTTAACACAATGGTCTGTAACTTTTTTGCTCCCAGATGCACCAATGTGGAGATTTTTTCAAGAATGTGGAAATTACAAGAGTGTTGAAAAAAAACGGTATCCGGAGCAGAATACAGACAAACTTTTACTACAAAAGTTGTAGCAAATTGTGCCCTTAACACAATGGTCTGTAACTTTTTTGCTCCCAGATGCATCAATGTGGAGATTTTTTCAAGAATGTGGAAATTACAAGAGTGTTGAAAAAAAACGGTATCCGGAGCAGAATACAGAAAAACTTTTACTACAAAAGTTGTAGCAAATTGTGCCCTTAACACAATGGTCTGTAACTTTTTTGCTCCCAGATGCATCAATGTAGAGAATTTTTGAAAAATGTGCAAATTACAAGAGTGTTGAAAAAAAACGGTATCCGGAGCAGAATACAGACAAACTTTTACTACAAAAGTTGTAGCAAATTGTACCCTTAACACAATGGTCTGTAACTTTTTTGCTCCCAGATGCACCAATGTGGAGATTTTTTCAAGAATGTGGAAATTACAAGAGTGTTGAAAAAAAACGGTATCCGGAGCAGAATACAGAAAAACTTTTACTACAAAAGTTGTAGCAAATTGTGCCCTTAACACAATGGTCTGTAACTTTTTTGCTCCCAGATGCATCAATGTAGAGAATTTTTGAAAAATGTGCAAATTACAAGAGTGTTGAGAAAAAACGGTATCCGGAGCAGAATACAGACAAACTTTTACTACAAAAGTTGTAGCAAATTGTGCCCTTAACACAATGGTCTGTAACTTTTTTGCTCCCAGATGCACCAATGTGGAGATTTTTTCAAGAATGTGGAAATTACAAGAGTGTTGAAAAAAAACGGTATCCGGAGCAGAATACAGAAAAACTTTTACTACAAAAGTTGTAGCAAATTGTGCCCTTAACACAATGGTCTGTAACTTTTTTGCTCCCAGATGCATCAATGTAGAGAATTTTTGAAAAATGTGCAAATTACAAGAGTGTTGAAAAAAAACGGTATCCGGAGCAGAATACAGAAAAACTTTTACTACAAAAGTTGTAGCAAATTGTGCCCTTAACACAATGGTCTGTAACTTTTTTGCTCCCAGATGCATCAATGTAGAGAATTTTTGAAAAATGTGCAAATTACAAGAGTGTTGAAAAAAAACGGTATCCGGAGCAGAATACAGAAAAACTTTTACTACAAAAGTTGTAGCAAATTGTGCCCTTAACACAATGGTCTGTAACTTTTTTGCTCCCATATGCATCAATGTAGAGAATTTTTGAAAAATGTGCAAATTACAAGAGTGTTGAAAGAAAACGGTATCCGGAGCAGAATACAGACAAACTTTTACTACAAAAGTTGTAGCAAATTGTGCCCTTAACACAATGGTCTGTAACTTTTTTGCTCCCAGATGCACCAATGTGGAGATTTTTTCAAGAATGTGGAAATTACAAGAGTGTTGAAAAAAAACGGTATCCGGAGCAGAATACAGACAAACTTTTACTACAAAAGTTGTAGCAAATTGTGCCCTTAACACAATGGTCTGTAACTTTTTTGCTCCCAGATGCATCAATGTGGAGATTTTTTCAAGAATGTGGAAATTACAAGAGTGTTGAAAAAAAACGGTATCCGGAGCAGAATACAGAAAAACTTTTACTACAAAAGTTGTAGCAAATTGTGCCCTTAACACAATGGTCTGTAACTTTTTTGCTCCCAGATGCATCAATGTAGAGAATTTTTGAAAAATGTGCAAATTACAAGAGTGTTGAAAAAAAACGGTATCCGGAGCAGAATACAGACAAACTTTTACTACAAAAGTTGTAGCAAATTGTACCCTTAACACAATGGTCTGTAACTTTTTTGCTCCCAGATGCACCAATGTGGAGATTTTTTCAAGAATGTGGAAATTACAAGAGTGTTGAAAAAAAACGGTATCCGGAGCAGAATACAGAAAAACTTTTACTACAAAAGTTGTAGCAAATTGTGCCCTTAACACAATGGTCTGTAACTTTTTTGCTCCCAGATGCATCAATGTAGAGAATTTTTGAAAAATGTGCAAATTACAAGAGTGTTGAGAAAAAACGGTATCCGGAGCAGAATACAGACAAACTTTTACTACAAAAGTTGTAGCAAATTGTGCCCTTAACACAATGGTCTGTAACTTTTTTGCTCCCAGATGCACCAATGTGGAGATTTTTTCAAGAATGTGGAAATTACAAGAGTGTTGAAAAAAAACGGTATCCGGAGCAGAATACAGAAAAACTTTTACTACAAAAGTTGTAGCAAATTGTGCCCTTAACACAATGGTCTGTAACTTTTTTGCTCCCAGATGCATCAATGTAGAGAATTTTTGAAAAATGTGCAAATTACAAGAGTGTTGAAAAAAAACGGTATCCGGAGCAGAATACAGAAAAACTTTTACTACAAAAGTTGTAGCAAATTGTGCCCTTAACACAATGGTCTGTAACTTTTTTGCTCCCAGATGCATCAATGTAGAGAATTTTTGAAAAATGTGCAAATTACAAGAGTGTTGAAAAAAAACGGTATCCGGAGCAGAATACAGACAAACTTTTACTACAAAAGTTGTAGCAAATTGTACCCTTAACACAATGGTCTGTAACTTTTTTGCTCCCAGATGCACCAATGTGGAGATTTTTTCAAGAATGTGGAAATTACAAGAGTGTTGAAAAAAAACGGTATCCGGAGCAGAATACAGAAAAACTTTTACTACAAAAGTTGTAGCAAATTGTGCCCTTAACACAATGGTCTGTAACTTTTTTGCTCCCAGATGCATCAATGTAGAGAATTTTTGAAAAATGTGCAAATTACAAGAGTGTTGAAAAAAAACGGTATCCGGAGCAGAATACAGACAAACTTTTACTACAAAAGTTGTAGCAAATTGTGCCCTTAACACAATGGTCTGTAACTTTTTTGCTCCCAGATGCACCAATGTGGAGATTTTTTCAAGAATGTGGAAATTACAAGAGTGTTGAAAAAAAACGGTATCCGGAGCAGAATACAGAAAAACTTTTACTACAAAAGTTGTAGCAAATTGTGCCCTTAACACAATGGTCTGTAACTTTTTTGCTCCCAGATGCATCAATGTAGAGAATTTTTGAAAAATGTGCAAATTACAAGAGTGTTGAAAAAAAACGGTATCCGGAGCAGAATACAGAAAAACTTTTACTACAAAAGTTGTAGCAAATTGTGCCCTTAACACAATGGTCTGTAACTTTTTTGCTCCCATATGCATCAATGTAGAGAATTTTTGAAAAATGTGCAAATTACAAGAGTGTTGAAAGAAAACGGTATCCGGAGCAGAATACAGACAAACTTTTACTACAAAAGTTGTAGCAAATTGTGCCCTTAACACAATGGTCTGTAACTTTTTTGCTCCCAGATGCACCAATGTGGAGATTTTTTCAAGAATGTGGAAATTACAAGAGTGTTGAAAAAAAACGGTATCCGGAGCAGAATACAGACAAACTTTTACTACAAAAGTTGTAGCAAATTGTGCCCTTAACACAATGGTCTGTAACTTTTTTGCTCCCAGATGCATCAATGTGGAGATTTTTTCAAGAATGTGGAAATTACAAGAGTGTTGAAAAAAAACGGTATCCGGAGCAGAATACAGAAAAACTTTTACTACAAAAGTTGTAGCAAATTGTGCCCTTAACACAATGGTCTGTAACTTTTTTGCTCCCAGATGCATCAATGTAGAGAATTTTTGAAAAATGTGCAAATTACAAGAGTGTTGAGAAAAAACGGTATCCGGAGCAGAATACAGACAAACTTTTACTACAAAAGTTGTAGCAAATTGTGCCCTTAACACAATGGTCTGTAACTTTTTTGCTCCCAGATGCACCAATGTGGAGATTTTTTCAAGAATGTGGAAATTACAAGAGTGTTGAAAAAAAACGGTATCCGGAGCAGAATACAGAAAAACTTTTACTACAAAAGTTGTAGCAAATTGTGCCCTTAACACAATGGTCTGTAACTTTTTTGCTCCCAGATGCATCAATGTAGAGAATTTTTGAAAAATGTGCAAATTACAAGAGTGTTGAAAAAAAACGGTATCCGGAGCAGAATACAGAAAAACTTTTACTACAAAAGTTGTAGCAAATTGTGCCCTTAACACAATGGTCTGTAACTTTTTTGCTCCCAGATGCATCAATGTAGAGAATTTTTGAAAAATGTGCAAATTACAAGAGTGTTGAAAAAAAACGGTATCCGGAGCAGAATACAGACAAACTTTTACTACAAAAGTTGTAGCAAATTGTACCCTTAACACAATGGTCTGTAACTTTTTTGCTCCCAGATGCACCAATGTGGAGATTTTTTCAAGAATGTGGAAATTACAAGAGTGTTGAAAAAAAACGGTATCCGGAGCAGAATACAGAAAAACTTTTACTACAAAAGTTGTAGCAAATTGTGCCCTTAACACAATGGTCTGTAACTTTTTTGCTCCCAGATGCATCAATGTAGAGAATTTTTGAAAAATGTGCAAATTACAAGAGTGTTGAAAAAAAACGGTATCCGGAGCAGAATACAGACAAACTTTTACTACAAAAGTTGTAGCAAATTGTGCCCTTAACACAATGGTCTGTAACTTTTTTGCTCCCAGATGCACCAATGTGGAGATTTTTTCAAGAATGTGGAAATTACAAGAGTGTTGAAAAAAAACGGTATCCGGAGCAGAATACAGAAAAACTTTTACTACAAAAGTTGTAGCAAATTGTGCCCTTAACACAATGGTCTGTAACTTTTTTGCTCCCAGATGCATCAATGTAGAGAATTTTTGAAAAATGTGCAAATTACAAGAGTGTTGAAAAAAAACGGTATCCGGAGCAGAATACAGAAAAACTTTTACTACAAAAGTTGTAGCAAATTGTGCCCTTAACACAATGGTCTGTAACTTTTTTGCTCCCAGATGCATCAATGTAGAGAATTTTTGAAAAATGTGCAAATTACAAGAGTGTTGAAAAAAAACGGTATCCGGAGCAGAATACAGAAAAACTTTTACTACAAAAGTTGTAGCAAATTGTGCCCTTAACACAATGGTCTGTAACTTTTTTGCTCCCATATGCATCAATGTAGAGAATTTTTGAAAAATGTGCAAATTACAAGAGTGTTGAAAGAAAACGGTATCCGGAGCAGAATACAGACAAACTTTTACTACAAAAGTTGTAGCAAATTGTGCCCTTAACACAATGGTCTGTAACTTTTTTGCTCCCAGATGCACCAATGTGGAGATTTTTTCAAGAATGTGGAAATTACAAGAGTGTTGAAAAAAAACGGTATCCGGAGCAGAATACAGACAAACTTTTACTACAAAAGTTGTAGCAAATTGTGCCCTTAACACAATGGTCTGTAACTTTTTTGCTCCCAGATGCATCAATGTGGAGATTTTTTCAAGAATGTGGAAATTACAAGAGTGTTGAAAAAAAACGGTATCCGGAGCAGAATACAGAAAAACTTTTACTACAAAAGTTGTAGCAAATTGTGCCCTTAACACAATGGTCTGTAACTTTTTTGCTCCCAGATGCATCAATGTAGAGAATTTTTGAAAAATGTGCAAATTACAAGAGTGTTGAAAAAAAACGGTATCCGGAGCAGAATACAGACAAACTTTTACTACAAAAGTTGTAGCAAATTGTACCCTTAACACAATGGTCTGTAACTTTTTTGCTCCCAGATGCACCAATGTGGAGATTTTTTCAAGAATGTGGAAATTACAAGAGTGTTGAAAAAAAACGGTATCCGGAGCAGAATACAGAAAAACTTTTACTACAAAAGTTGTAGCAAATTGTGCCCTTAACACAATGGTCTGTAACTTTTTTGCTCCCAGATGCATCAATGTAGAGAATTTTTGAAAAATGTGCAAATTACAAGAGTGTTGAGAAAAAACGGTATCCGGAGCAGAATACAGACAAACTTTTACTACAAAAGTTGTAGCAAATTGTGCCCTTAACACAATGGTCTGTAACTTTTTTGCTCCCAGATGCACCAATGTGGAGATTTTTTCAAGAATGTGGAAATTACAAGAGTGTTGAAAAAAAACGGTATCCGGAGCAGAATACAGAAAAACTTTTACTACAAAAGTTGTAGCAAATTGTGCCCTTAACACAATGGTCTGTAACTTTTTTGCTCCCAGATGCATCAATGTAGAGAATTTTTGAAAAATGTGCAAATTACAAGAGTGTTGAAAAAAAACGGTATCCGGAGCAGAATACAGAAAAACTTTTACTACAAAAGTTGTAGCAAATTGTGCCCTTAACACAATGGTCTGTAACTTTTTTGCTCCCAGATGCATCAATGTAGAGAATTTTTGAAAAATGTGCAAATTACAAGAGTGTTGAAAAAAAACGGTATCCGGAGCAGAATACAGACAAACTTTTACTACAAAAGTTGTAGCAAATTGTACCCTTAACACAATGGTCTGTAACTTTTTTGCTCCCAGATGCACCAATGTGGAGATTTTTTCAAGAATGTGGAAATTACAAGAGTGTTGAAAAAAAACGGTATCCGGAGCAGAATACAGAAAAACTTTTACTACAAAAGTTGTAGCAAATTGTGCCCTTAACACAATGGTCTGTAACTTTTTTGCTCCCAGATGCATCAATGTAGAGAATTTTTGAAAAATGTGCAAATTACAAGAGTGTTGAAAAAAACGGTATCCGGAGCAGAATACAGACAAACTTTTACTACAAAAGTTGTAGCAAATTGTGCCCTTAACACAATGGTCTGTAACTTTTTTGCTCCCAGATGCACCAATGTGGAGATTTTTTCAAGAATGTGGAAATTACAAGAGTGTTGAAAAAAAACGGTATCCGGAGCAGAATACAGAAAAACTTTTACTACAAAAGTTGTAGCAAATTGTGCCCTTAACACAATGGTCTGTAACTTTTTTGCTCCCAGATGCATCAATGTAGAGAATTTTTGAAAAATGTGCAAATTACAAGAGTGTTGAAAAAAAACGGTATCCGGAGCAGAATACAGAAAAACTTTTACTACAAAAGTTGTAGCAAATTGTGCCCTTAACACAATGGTCTGTAACTTTTTTGCTCCCAGATGCATCAATGTAGAGAATTTTTGAAAAATGTGCAAATTACAAGAGTGTTGAAAAAAAACGGTATCCGGAGCAGAATACAGAAAAACTTTTACTACAAAAGTTGTAGCAAATTGTGCCCTTAACACAATGGTCTGTAACTTTTTTGCTCCCAGATGCATCAATGTAGAGAATTTTTGAAAAATGTGCAAATTACAAGAGTGTTGAAAAAAAACGGTATCCGGAGCAGAATACAGAAAAACTTTTACTACAAAAGTTGTAGCAAATTGTGCCCTTAACACAATGGTCTGTAACTTTTTTGCTCCCAGATGCACCAATGTGGAGATTTTTTCAAGAATGTGGAAATTACAAGAGTGTTGAAAAAAAACGGTATCCGGAGCAGAATACAGACAAACTTTTACTACAAAAGTTGTAGCAAATTGTGCCCTTAACACAATGGTCTGTAACTTTTTTGCTCCCAGATGCATCAATGTGGAGATTTTTTCAAGAATGTGGAAATTACAAGAGTGTTGAAAAAAAACGGTATCCGGAGCAGAATACAGAAAAACTTTTACTACAAAAGTTGTAGCAAATTGTGCCCTTAACACAATGGTCTGTAACTTTTTTGCTCCCAGATGCATCAATGTAGAGAATTTTTGAAAAATGTGCAAATTACAAGAGTGTTGAAAAAAAACGGTATCCGGAGCAGAATACAGACAAACTTTTACTACAAAAGTTGTAGCAAATTGTACCCTTAACACAATGGTCTGTAACTTTTTTGCTCCCAGATGCACCAATGTGGAGATTTTTTCAAGAATGTGGAAATTACAAGAGTGTTGAAAAAAAACGGTATCCGGAGCAGAATACAGAAAAACTTTTACTACAAAAGTTGTAGCAAATTGTGCCCTTAACACAATGGTCTGTAACTTTTTTGCTCCCAGATGCATCAATGTAGAGAATTTTTGAAAAATGTGCAAATTACAAGAGTGTTGAGAAAAAACGGTATCCGGAGCAGAATACAGACAAACTTTTACTACAAAAGTTGTAGCAAATTGTGCCCTTAACACAATGGTCTGTAACTTTTTTGCTCCCAGATGCACCAATGTGGAGATTTTTTCAAGAATGTGGAAATTACAAGAGTGTTGAAAAAAAACGGTATCCGGAGCAGAATACAGAAAAACTTTTACTACAAAAGTTGTAGCAAATTGTGCCCTTAACACAATGGTCTGTAACTTTTTTGCTCCCAGATGCATCAATGTAGAGAATTTTTGAAAAATGTGCAAATTACAAGAGTGTTGAAAAAAAACGGTATCCGGAGCAGAATACAGAAAAACTTTTACTACAAAAGTTGTAGCAAATTGTGCCCTTAACACAATGGTCTGTAACTTTTTTGCTCCCAGATGCATCAATGTAGAGAATTTTTGAAAAATGTGCAAATTACAAGAGTGTTGAAAAAAAACGGTATCCGGAGCAGAATACAGACAAACTTTTACTACAAAAGTTGTAGCAAATTGTACCCTTAACACAATGGTCTGTAACTTTTTTGCTCCCAGATGCACCAATGTGGAGATTTTTTCAAGAATGTGGAAATTACAAGAGTGTTGAAAAAAAACGGTATCCGGAGCAGAATACAGAAAAACTTTTACTACAAAAGTTGTAGCAAATTGTGCCCTTAACACAATGGTCTGTAACTTTTTTGCTCCCAGATGCATCAATGTAGAGAATTTTTGAAAAATGTGCAAATTACAAGAGTGTTGAAAAAAAACGGTATCCGGAGCAGAATACAGACAAACTTTTACTACAAAAGTTGTAGCAAATTGTGCCCTTAACACAATGGTCTGTAACTTTTTTGCTCCCAGATGCACCAATGTGGAGATTTTTTCAAGAATGTGGAAATTACAAGAGTGTTGAAAAAAAACGGTATCCGGAGCAGAATACAGAAAAACTTTTACTACAAAAGTTGTAGCAAATTGTGCCCTTAACACAATGGTCTGTAACTTTTTTGCTCCCAGATGCATCAATGTAGAGAATTTTTGAAAAATGTGCAAATTACAAGAGTGTTGAAAAAAAACGGTATCCGGAGCAGAATACAGAAAAACTTTTACTACAAAAGTTGTAGCAAATTGTGCCCTTAACACAATGGTCTGTAACTTTTTTGCTCCCAGATGCATCAATGTAGAGAATTTTTGAAAAATGTGCAAATTACAAGAGTGTTGAAAAGAAAACGGTATCCGGAGCAGAATACAGACAAACTTTTACTACAAAAGTTGTAGCAAATTGTGCCCTTAACACAATGGTCTGTAACTTTTTTGCTCCCAGATGCACCAATGTGGAGATTTTTTCAAGAATGTGGAAATTACAAGAGTGTTGAAAAAAAACGGTATCCGGAGCAGAATACAGACAAACTTTTACTACAAAAGTTGTAGCAAATTGTGCCCTTAACACAATGGTCTGTAACTTTTTTGCTCCCAGATGCATCAATGTGGAGATTTTTTCAAGAATGTGGAAATTACAAGAGTGTTGAAAAAAAACGGTATCCGGAGCAGAATACAGAAAAACTTTTACTACAAAAGTTGTAGCAAATTGTGCCCTTAACACAATGGTCTGTAACTTTTTTGCTCCCAGATGCATCAATGTAGAGAATTTTTGAAAAATGTGCAAATTACAAGAGTGTTGAGAAAAAACGGTATCCGGAGCAGAATACAGACAAACTTTTACTACAAAAGTTGTAGCAAATTGTGCCCTTAACACAATGGTCTGTAACTTTTTTGCTCCCAGATGCACCAATGTGGAGATTTTTTCAAGAATGTGGAAATTACAAGAGTGTTGAAAAAAAACGGTATCCGGAGCAGAATACAGAAAAACTTTTACTACAAAAGTTGTAGCAAATTGTGCCCTTAACACAATGGTCTGTAACTTTTTTGCTCCCAGATGCATCAATGTAGAGAATTTTTGAAAAATGTGCAAATTACAAGAGTGTTGAAAAAAACGGTATCCGGAGCAGAATACAGAAAAACTTTTACTACAAAAGTTGTAGCAAATTGTGCCCTTAACACAATGGTCTGTAACTTTTTTGCTCCCAGATGCATCAATGTAGAGATTTTTGAAAAATGTGCAAATTACAAGAGTGTTGAAAAAAAACGGTATCCGGAGCAGAATACAGACAAACTTTTACTACAAAAGTTGTAGCAAATTGTGCCCTTAACACAATGGTCTGTAACTTTTTTGCTCCCAGATGCACCAATGTGGAGATTTTTTCAAGAATGTGGAAATTACAAGAGTGTTGAAAAAAAACGGTATCCGGAGCAGAATACAGAAAAACTTTTACTACAAAAGTTGTAGCAAATTGTGCCCTTAACACAATGGTCTGTAACTTTTTTGCTCCCAGATGCATCAATGTAGAGAATTTTTGAAAAATGTGCAAATTACAAGAGTGTTGAAAAAAAACGGTATCCGGAGCAGAATACAGACAAACTTTTACTACAAAAGTTGTAGCAAATTGTGCCCTTAACACAATGGTCTGTAACTTTTTTGCTCCCAGATGCACCAATGTGGAGATTTTTTCAAGAATGTGGAAATTACAAGAGTGTTGAAAAAAAACGGTATCCGGAGCAGAATACAGAAAAACTTTTACTACAAAAGTTGTAGCAAATTGTGCCCTTAACACAATGGTCTGTAACTTTTTTGCTCCCAGATGCATCAATGTAGAGAATTTTTGAAAATGTGCAAATTACAAGAGTGTTGAAAAAAAACGGTATCCGGAGCAGAATACAGAAAAACTTTTACTACAAAAGTTGTAGCAAATTGTGCCCTTAACACAATGGTCTGTAACTTTTTTGCTCCCAGATGCATCAATGTAGAGAATTTTTGAAAAATGTGCAAATTACAAGAGTGTTGAAAAAAACGGTATCCGGAGCAGAATACAGAAAAACTTTTACTACAAAAGTTGTAGCAAATTGTGCCCTTAACACAATGGTCTGTAACTTTT